>NC_090813.1:121647975-121839842 GCF_000390325.3 Nicotiana tomentosiformis | reverse complement strand
AATATGAAAAGGAAATGCCTACTTATTTCATTGATTTGCTGGACCACTAGTAAGTATCAATGTCGACCCCTCGTCACTACCTCTCCGGGGTTAGGCTAGATACTTACTGGATACATGTTGATTTATGTACTCATGTTGCACTTCTGCAATAAATATGCAGGATTTGACAGGTTCATTTGAGGGTCACTTGGGCGTGGAGGCGTAGCTGTTGAGGGGACTCTATGGTGAGTTGTATTCCATGCCACAATTCGCAGCACACAGAGTTTCCATTATAATTATTTACCTTATTCTATCTATCTTGTATTCTAGACAAATGATGTATTATTATTGTACTTCCTAGTAGATGCTCATGCCCTTGTGATATCGGGTTTTGGGGTTTTCTAAGATTTGTGTACAGTTGCTTACATTGACACACTTTTACTTTATATTTCATTTAAATTATACGTACCTACTATTTTTATTGTATCGATCTCTCTATCTAATAAGATTCATGATTTCAAAAATAATAAAATGAATAATTAAGCTGATAGTTCATTGTTGGCTTGCTTAACGGTGATGTTGGACGCCATCATGACCTATAGTGGATTTTAGGTCGTGACAACTTGGTATCAGAGCGTTAGGTTCACTTAGGTCTCACGAGTCATGATCAAATCTAGTATAGTCTTGTGGATCGGTATAAAGACGTCTGTACTTATCTTCGAGAGGCTATATGACTGTTAGGAGCGCTTCCCTTCTTGATTCCTCATCGTGCAATTTGATTCCATTGAAGCTTATGCCTTCATTTTCTTCCTACTCATTCTTATATGGTGTGTAATGCTTTTTATCAACTGGGAACCGACGAGTTGTAAAGATGCTACAGATGCGGTGTAGGATGCTTTTCCCTACGAATGTGGGCAGACCATTAACATCGCCTTGTGGAGGAATATTCTGTCATTTCAGCCCAGTGTTGGTATTGCCTACGGTTGAGACTTGATACTTCCAAATTTTGTGGAATTATTGTTAATATTGTGGTGTCGCCGTCCTTGATTGAATGCATTGAGACTCATTGGCATGTCAGTCTTAATTTGTTTCCTCAGGGCACGATGTTGTAAGACGGAACCTAAGAGGAAGTTATTAGGGATGGTTGTGTGTTGCGACTTCAGGATCAGATCGACATTTCTAGTGTTGATGGTTCGAGGGAGATGATCTCTGATGTGGTTTCTATGCTTAGGAATTTTGAAAGTGACGAGGAGGGCTTGATTTCAATGTAGGAAAAAGTGGGGTATTAAATCATTGTCTTAGGTGCAATACAACTTCGAGTTTCAAGCACGTTATTGTACCTTGGGGTGATGTTAAGGATCAAAGGGATACTTACAGCTGGCGTACTAGTGTGGACCCAGGGAGGTTAGTTGATTTCATGATGGATGTAATTGTAGCAATGACGTAGGAAGAGGTCGATATGAGGTTTCACATGTGGGCTGTCTCCTATGAGCAGTTTAGCGGTTGTGCGGTTTTGATGAGTTTCCTATGAAGGGTTCTACCTTCGGCCCAACATGGGGTGTATGTACTCCGATGTGAGCTTGGATCGCTTGAGGAAGATGGTACGACTGTTAGGAGGTCGAGTGTGCAATTGTGGCTGATAATTTGAAATGTGTTATGATTAGTCCTATAAGAACGTATGAGGAATTTGGCTGAGCAACGATGTAGGATCATGGTAATTGGGAAGAAGAGGTCGTTGTGGGGTCTGGATCTATGTGGTTGTAGCTTAAAGCTAAGTGGGGGTGCCCACCGTTTACGATTGGATCACGTGAAGGTGCGCTTGTGCACTTTCTGGTTGTCAGTGCATTGGTAGACTAACTATGACTAAGGAAAGGAAACCTCAGGGATAATTCGGGCAAAGGACTTGAGGAATGTGTGCTACATCTCGCCTTACTGATTCATGTGCAGGTGTTGGGATTATTCAGAGTTTATGCTTCTAGTGAATATGATGTACAATGAAAAGAATTCATCTGGTTGCTTCTTTGGAAGTGTTCATGTGCTAACGACGCACCAGTTTTTGGTTACGTACTCGGGATCAAGTCGGAGTAGGTGACTCTTAACAATGGTTCTAGTGGGTTCAAGAAATAAAGTGCGGTGCCTTAGGATTTTCGAGTTTGTATGGCTAAGGAACTTGTTTTGCATCGAAGTGTAAAGGAGACTTGGATTATTTCTATGAATGTCATCGGGTCTGCGGTGCAATATTTGAGAGATAGGAGAAACAACTTTGGATTCGCATGAGGTCTTTAAGAATGGGTGTATCAATTGGAAATACTATTGAGTGCGTGAGGAGGGTATGGGATGACTCATGGGTATGGAGACGAGGTAGTCTTGTGATTTGGGTCACTCGGATGAGTGTAGTTCGGGTTCGTTATGTGTTTGAATGGGACCATCACTTCAAAGGAAAGTCAAGAGTAAATTAGAAGAAGTCGAGTCAGTTAGTAGTTGGTTGAATCATCATGGTTAAGGGAAGGGTCGGTCCCCTCGGTGTACTAAGACTATAATGATGGTTTGTGGTTGTACGTTTGGGCTTGACAGCCTCCATGATTTGATTGTTTTGGAGGTATTTGATCCTGATGGTTATGTGATGTTTAAATAGATCCTGGAAGAGTTATGGCAGTTTAGACTACGACCTGAGGTTTGCATCTTTCGTGGTTCTGGGAATTCAGCTGCGTGTTGCAATTGTTCTTCTGAAATAAGTGAAGTGAAAGGGGTTCTAGTCAACGAAGTGTTTATTCTACTGGTGGTTCAGGTTTATTAATGAAATCCTTGGACTCTCGCGTAACAGCATGATAGGTGCAGTGATCGTTATGGAAAATTGGAAGTTGAGAATCAAGGTTGCAGTTCGGTTTTGATAAAAATGTCACGTGCTCGGAGGAGCAGAGGAGGATTTCAGATGTTCAGAGTATGCTAGCGCTATTTTTGGGCAGCCTGAGGATGGCCTATTTTGGTGGAAGAAACGTTGGGCATTGAAATGCGGATGCTTGTCTAGCATTATAGATATAGCATGGTCGATGGCCATTAATGTTCAGATTTTACTACATGGTGTGGAAGGTTGTAGGGGTATATCCCACGAGAAGATCGTATAAGTGTGACGTGTTAGTCGTTCAATTGTTAGAGATTTAAATCAGGTATGGAGATTTTGGAACTATCGTCAATGGGAGGGATTATGACTAGGAGGCTCTCTATTCCTTTGGTTGTGGACTGTGAGAGTTTGTTCCGAATTTGACGGCCGCTCTTATGTGTCATGGATGGTGTCATTGTGGATCCTTGAGAGATTATTGGCCCAGTATGGGATGATCAGAATCGGCTTGAGGTCCGCTGGTAGATCTAATGTGAATGTTTGCTCTACATCAGGCCTGGTGTGATCATTTAGCATAGCATTGCTTATGAATGAGTCTTCGTGTGTTGGATGTTATTCATGTCGTCAACTATTCTCTGTAATACTATATTATGCCATGTGGGTTGTGAGGCAGCTTGATTATTCGCACGTGTGTCATGGTCCAGTGTAGCTTGTCATTATTGCACCTTAGTCATGCTAGAATTTTTGTAGCGCGTGGCGCTATCCATCTCCCCAGTGTCGTATTTATGCACTTGGTGTGCCTGTGGTCGATATTCGGGCATTCCATAGGTATGAGCATTATGGCTCGATGGGTATCTCCTTATTGAATGTTATGTGTGGATCGGGTGGCTCGCCGCCATGGGTATGATGTTTGCCTCGGGTTTCATGCCGCAACTGTATCATATGTGGATCGGGTTGCACGCCACAATAGTGAGATTTTGAGTACGCTTCCCTATACTTATTTCTGTGTGTCTTATTTCTCATCTATGGAAAAGGTTCATAGCATCTGTTTGGCTGTTTTATTCGTTATTCGGGATGGGTAGTTCTTTGCCAGCGTTCATTTTTCCTTATGTGTCGTATTCGAGTCGTAGCTTGTCGGCGCGTTGGTGGTGTCATAGGAGATTTTAGTCCGTATTTGAGGTGGATTATCATCTGAGCAGCTTGTACCGGGGGAGACGAGGTTATTGGACCTGAATTTTGTGAAATCGGATTCATATAATGTATATTGGGAGGAAAATGTCAGTAATCAGTTCAGAATGAGGTAACGATTCTTGTCAAGAGGAAAACTCAAGAAAACTTTGCTTTGGCGGGTGGTTATAAGGTTCTACGTGACATTTTCATCGTTGTGGTACTTCTAGGGTTGGATAAGGGCTCATACGCATTGTGAGGTGTGCTACGGGCATCAGACTAGTGAATTTGCAGTTGTGGTGCTTGGAGGAGGTTACCATGGGCAAATGAGTTATGTGGCGCATTGTGTGATATCAGCATGGGTGCATGATCATGTATTGGTTCTACGTGTGGAGGTTGATATGGTGCTCGTATGTTAGAATCAGGTTGTAGAAAAATTCGGATGTTAGAATTTGGTCCGAAGGCTTGTTGGCTAAAGTAAAAGTGAGGATCTGGCTCGAGCTGGTGTGCTCACATGGGTTAGGTAGAACGGGCAGGTGCCCGAGGTGTTAAATAGTTATTTTTGGTCAACCCTAGAATAGTTCTTTGCACGTTCGAGGACAAACATATATTTAAGTGGGGGAGAATGTAACCAGTCATTTCAAGCTCTAGCGCGACATTAGACAGTTTGAGGCCGTGAGTAGCTTTACTTCATGTATTATGACTTATACGTATGGTCAGAATTGAATTTCGGGAAGCTCGGAGTTGATTCGGATGGAAAATTCATAATTCGGAAGCTTTAAGTTAGAAGAGTTGACTAAGGTTGACTTTTGAGTAAACAATCTTGGAATTAGGATTGGAAGGTTCCAATAGGTCTGTATGATAATTTCAGACTGGGACGTATGTTCGGATTGAGTATCGGGTTGCTCGAGAGAAATTCACCACTTACTTTGGAATGTTTGCATTTTAAAAGTCTTAGAAATTCCTAAGTTTGACTTGAAGTGGACTTTGGTGTTCTCGATGTCCGTGTGGGATTTCGAGCCTTGGAATAGTTTTGTATTATGATTTATGGCATTCACATAAAGTTTTGCGTCATTCGAGGATATTTAGTATAATTCGGACGCGTTCAGCGAAGTTTGAATGTTTGAAAGTTGAAGAAGGTTTCGATTGTCGATTCGTAGCTTCTATATTGTTTGGTGTGATTTGAGACCTCGAGCAGTTTCGTGTTGTGTTTTGGGACTTGTTTGTGTGAGTGGATGGGGGCCCGGGGGCCTCAAGTGTGTTTCGGGGTGGTGGTTTCTGACCAAGTTCAGCAGAGTTGTTGTTGTTGGTTTGCTGGTGCTGGTTTTGTTCTTCGTGAATGCAAAGGGTCTCACGCGTTCGTGAAGAAGGATTGTGACTAGAGGCCTTTTTTTCTACGTGTTCCCGATAAGGCAGTCGCGTTCGCGAAGGTTTGGGAAATTGTGCTCCACGTTTGCGAAGGCCTAGACGCGTTCGCGAGAGAGAACTGGGCCTGGGAGTCTTGGCCTACGCGTTCGCGAGGATGGTGGTGCATTCGCGATGGTCAGGCCCGGTAAGGCATCACGTTCGCTAGCCTGTCTTCGTGATCGCGAAGAAGGATTTGGGATGTGAAGTTGGTTGTGCTTCACGAACGCGAGGGACTTGCCATGTTCGCGAAGAAGGTCGGACTGGGCAGTGTTATTTTAAATTGAGGGTTTGGCTCATTTTCACATCATTTCTTTCAGACGTAAGTGATTTCTATACCTTGTGAGTTAAATACATGGTTTATATGTGGATTTAAGTATGGAAAGTTATGGAAATTGTGGGATTTTTGAAGAAAAACCTAGAAATTTGTATTTTTGGATTTGACCACGAAATTGGACATGGAATTCGGAATAGATTATATATTTGAGTTCATGGTGTCTTGGGTAATGTTTATCTTCTTAAAATTTTGGAATCCGGACACGTGGGCCCGAGGGCTAACTTTGTTGATGTTTCGAGCGGAGGTGGGAATTGTTATAAATTAATTAATTATGATGTTGGAGTATATGTTTATTGGTTTTCTTGATTGTTTGACTAGTATCGGATCGATGGACATCGGTTTGAGGTGTTAGAGAGCATTGGAGCCGGTTATGAAACTTCAGAGCATGGTAAGTCTCCTATCTAACCTTGTGAGGGGGAATATACCCCGTAGTTGTTATATTCTTATGTGCTACATGTTGTGGGAGATACACATGTATGAGATAACGAGTGTCCGTGCGTATGCTAGGATTTCATATTATGTCCGGGTAGACTTAGACTCACGTCATGTTTAAATTGTACTATTTGAGTCCTTCTTGCCTGTTTAAATGCTTTAATTTACATTTATCATGAGACTAGACTCGCGTAGAGTATCGTACTCGTTTTTTAGATATTCGATGAGCTACTTGGTTAGCCATAGAAATTTTACTTCCCTTACGGATTTCCCCTGTGTTGTGTGTATTCATCAAATTTTTTTATTAAAATTCATAACTCACACGTATATTCATGAGTGGAGTTAAGGACCTGTTAATGCTTCTTATTCTAATGGGATCGGGCCGTTCGCCTTGGAATTATCATGTACTCGGCAGTATCATGTTCCACACTCTTATGGGATTGGGTCGTTCGCCTCAGAAATATTATGTACCACACTCTTATGGGATCGGGTCATTCACCTCGGCAGTATCACGTACAACACTCTTATGGGATCGGGTCGTTCGCCTCGGCAGGATATATGTATCACACTTTTATAGGATTGGGTCGTTCGCCTCGACGGTATCATATTCTTATAGGATCGGGTTGTTTGTCTCGTCAATATCATGTATTCCTATGGGATCGGGCCGTTCGCCTTGGCATTTCTATAAAAACCACTCTTATGGGATCATGCCACTTGCCTCTGCAGAATCGTGCGAAATACTTGATAAGTAGTCCGCGTATTCATGAATTTTCCAAACTTGAGATGTGACCGTTGATTTGGTGTTGACCATTACATACTCCATTTGAGAGGTATCCATCATTTAAGGACTTTGTGTGCACTATTCAGCTGTAGACCGTATTATTTGCCTTTACTTATACTCATTGTTACCTACCATGTTTCATATTTTCCTACTTATTATATTGATTTGTTGGACCACTAGTAAGTGTCAATGTTGACTCGTTGTCACTACCTCTCCGGAATTAGGCTAGATACTTACTCGGTACACATTGATTTACGTACTCATGCTATACGTTTGCACTAAATGTGCAGGATTTGACAGATTCATTTGAGGGTCACTTGGGCGCGGAGGCGCAGATGTTGAGGAGACTCTATGGTGAGCTATATTTCATGCCATGATTCGCAGCACGCAGAGTTTCCATTATAATTATTTACCTTATTCTGTCTATCTTGTATTCGAGACAGATTATCTATTGTTATTGTACTTCCTAGTAGATACTCATGCACTTGTGATACTGGTTTTGGGGTGTTCTAGGATTTGTGTACAATTTCATACATTGATATACTTTTACTTTATATTTCATTTAAATTGTACATACCTACTATTTTTATTGTATTGATCTCTCTATCTAATAAGATTCATGATTTCAAAAATAATAAAATAAATAATTAAGCTGATAGTTCACCGCTGGCTTGCCTAATGGCGACGTTGGGTGCCATCACGGTCTATAGTGGATTTTGGATCGTGACACTACATGCTGACTTGCCCACTGGGCACCATAAGCCGACTAATAGCAGTAGTTTTTCAAGTTCAAACTGGTAAATTATTGCAATCTAATTGGGAAAAACACTTGGAAGATGAGGGAAATATTGAAAAAATAATCGGATCTTGAGATGTAATTGATGAATGATGTGGTGAAGACAAAGAATTTTAGTATCTTGGGTTGGTGGAAAACATCATCTACTAAATATCCAATTGTTTCAAAAATTGCACACTATGTTCCTTGTATTCTTATTTCTACTATTGTGTTTGAGCCGTCTTTTAGTACAAGAGGTCGAATTTTTGATTCATATCGGAGTTCTTTATCACTAAAAATGGTAGAATCCATTATTTGCACTCAACAATGGATAAGATCACTTTCTAAAGGATGCAAGTTTCAATATATTTGGGAAGACGCCCAGAAAATTAAACAAGTTGAAGAAGGTACATAATTTTATATAATTAATTCTTAATAAATATTATTTTAATATTTAATATTGTTTAATACCTAATATGTGAATTATTTTACTTATTTTAGAATATTCTCACTCACCTTTGTGAATTGATTAGCCGACACTATTCATGATGCACCATCTACTTGAAATTTGGTACGAGAACTTATTTGATTATTCTTGAAAACTAATTGCTTCTTGAGTCAATTCTCTATTTAGCTAAAGAGTTTTAATGGTGAATTTGATGCTTTCTATCAAAGAGGAATCTCAAAGAGGCACTGATGACATTTGCTTTTTTGGGCTGTACAATTATTTAGGCATAGAGACAAACTCGTATCTTGGCTTGGCAAACCCTGGATGGTATGTGATTTGAGGTTTTTCTACCATATGCAACATGTTCTTTTGCCACCATGGCGTGGTCTCCTACTCCTTGCCACATTAGAACAAATTTGAGCCTCGATTATATTCTTGTTAAAGCCTTTTTGAATTTTTAGAAACATAGTCTATGGATTACGAGCAATATATTTCATGTGCGTGTAATGACCCAATCGGTCATTTTGTATTTTTGTACCTTTTTTGCCCTTTTGATGCTTTACACATGTGCAATTTTGGTTTTCTAAGTTATGGGGTTGATTGGTTTCGTTTCGTAAAGATTTCGGGTTGATTTAGACCCTTTGATTTTTAGCTTAGAAGCCTAAGTTAAAAATATTGACCAACTTTGATATTTCAAAAAATGACCCTAGAATGGTGTTTTGATGGCCCTAATAACTTCATATTGTGATTTTGAACTTGGGCGTATGCCCAGAATCAAATTCGGAGGTCCATTGATTGATTGGTATTGTTTTGCCAAAAATTGGCAATTTGGCTATCCAGTTCGAAATTTGGTTTTGGGACATGGACTAGGTCAGTTTTTCTATATAGAACTTGTCTGCAAAATTTGATGTCATTTGGAGTTGATTTGATAGAATTTGGACCCTTTGTTGGAGTTTTAGAGATTTTGAACTATTGTGTTTTGATCGCGCCAGCGAGTTTGTAAGATATTTTTAGACTTGTGTAGATATTTTGCTTGGATCCCTGAGGGCTCCGATGAGTTTTGGATGTGCCACAAAATGGTTTTGGACTGAAAATAGGTTGTTGGTGTTGTGTCTATCGCAATTGCGAGCACCAGCCTAGCAGTTGCGATTAATTAAGCAGATAGTTCACCGTTCGCTTGCCTAACGGTGACGTTGGGCGCCATCACGGTCTATAGTGGATTTTGGGTCGTGACACTACATGCTGACTTGCCCACTGGGCACCATAAGCCGACTAACAACAGTAACTTTTCAAGTTCAAACTGGTGAATTGTTGCAATCTAAGTGGGAAAAAAACTTGAAAGATGAGGGAAATATTGAAAAACAAAATCGGATCTTGAGATGTAATTGATGAATGATGTGGTGAAGACAAAGAAATTTAATATCTTGGGTTGGTGAAAAACTTCATCTACTAAACATCCAATTGTTTCAAAGATCGCACTGGATGTTCTTTGTATTATTTCTACTATTATGTTTGAGCCGTCTTTTAGTACAAGTGATCGAATTATTGATTCATATCGGAGTTCTTTATCGCCAAAAATGGTAGAATTCATTATTTGCACTGAACAATCGATATGATCACTTTCCAAAGAATGCAAGCTTCAAGATATATGGGAAGATGCCCAGAAAATTGAACAAGTTGAAGAAGGTATGCAATTCTATATATTCAATTCTTAATAAATATTTTTTTAATATTTTTTATTGTTTAATACCTAATATGTGAATTATTTTATTTATTTTAGAATATTCAGACTCATGTTAGAGAATTGATTAGCCAACACTATTCATGATGCACTATCTGTTTGAGATTTGGTATGAGAACTTATTTGATTATTCTTGAAAAGTAATTGCTTCTTGAGCGAATTCTCTATTTAGCTAAAGAGTTTTAATGGTGAATTTGATATTTTCTGTCAAAGAGGAATCTCAAAAAGGGGCTGATGACATTTGCTTTTTTGGGCTGTACAATTATTTAGGCATAGAGACAAACTCGTATCTTGGTATGGCAAACCCTGGATGGTATGTGATTTGATATTTTTTCTACCACATGAAACAGGTTCTTTTGCCACCATGGCGTGGTCTCCTACGCCTCGCCACATTAGAACAGATTTGAGCCTCGATTATTTTCTTGTTAAAGCCTTCTTGAATTTTTAAAAATATAGTCTATGGATTACGAGCACTATATTTCATGTGTGTGTACCGACCCTATCGGTAATTTAGTGTTTTTGTACCCTTTTTTCCCTTTTTGATGCTTTACACATGTGTAATTTTGGTTTTCTAAGTTATGGGGTTGATTGGGTTCGTTTCGGAATGATTTCGAGTTGATTTAGACCTTTTGATTTTTGACTTAGAAGACTAATTAGAAATATTGACCAACTTTGACATTTCTAAAAATGACCCCAGAATGGTGTTTTGATGGCTCTGATAACTTCATATTGTGAATATAAACTCTGGCATATGCCCAGAATCAAATTCGGAGGTCCGTTGGTTGATTGGTATTGTTTTGCCAAAAATTGGCAATTTGGCTAGCGAGTTTGGAATTTTGTTTTGGGACTTGGAATAGATTAGTTTTTCTATTTAGAACTTGGCTGTAAAATTTGGTGTCATTTGGAGTTGATTTGATAGAATTTGGACCCTTTATTGGAATTCTAGAGACTTTGAGCTTTTCTTTGAAAATTCATGTGTTTTGGTGTTCGATTCGAGTTCTAGATATTATTTTTGTGTTTTGATCGTGCCAGCGAGTTTGTATGATATTTTTAGACTTGTGTAGATATTTTGTTTGGATTCCCGAGGGCTCCGATGAGTTTTGGATGTGCCACAAAATGGTTTTGCACTGAAAATAGGTTGCTGGTGTTGTGGCTATCGCAATTGCGAGCACCGGCCTAGCAGTTGCGATTAATTAAGCTGATAATTCACCGTTGGCTTGCCAAACGGCGACGTTGGGCGCCATCATGGTCTATAGTGGATTTTGGGTCGTGACACTATATGCTGACTTGCCCACTGGGCACCATAAGCCGACTAACAACAGTAACTTTTCAAGTTCAAACTGGTGAATTATTGCAATCTAAGTGGGAAAAATACTTGGAAGATGAGGGAAATATTGAAAAAAAAAATCGGATCTTGAGATGTAATTGATGAATGATGTGATGAAGATAAAGAATTTTAATATCTTGGGTTGGTGGAAAACTTCATCTACTAAATATCCAGTTGTTTTAAAGATTGCACTGGTTGTTCTTTGTATTCCGTCATGACCCAATTCTCCCTCTGTAAGTCGTCGTGGCGACATTTAGTCTCTATGACTAATTAAGCCTAAGAAAATGCAAAAATAACAAAATGGAAGTAAAACTTAACAACTAACTGCAATAGATAACTAAAAAACTGGTAACAATGTTGCTTGGTATGTATAATAACCAACACTCTAGTTATACACAGCATTCCCAAAACCCGGAACATCATAAGTCACAAGCTACAGAAGGAAACTAGAATCTCTATACACCAGAGTCTAATACAAGAATTACAGAAGGTAAATGACATAGGAGAGAATAGAGGGGGACTCCGAGGTCTGCAGACTCAGCAGATATACCTTGAAGTCTCCGTACAGCAACAAGAACTCTCAGCTAATAGCGGGGCTAATAAGAAGCACCTGGATCTGCACACAAAACATGTGCAGAAGAGTAGTATGAGTACATCACAATGGTACCCAGTAAGTGCCAAGCCTAACCTCAGTAGAGTAGTGACGAGGTCAGCTCCGGGCCCTACTGGGGATATAATAATAAGACAAATGATAAAATAAAATGAAGTAAAATGGGAAATTTAACAGAAAGAATTCACAGAGAAATAATAACACATCACAATGTGATAACAACAGGGGCGCTCTCGAGATACAATCTCGTAGTCAAAAATAAATAAATACTTAATAGGGGATCTCCCGAGATACCGTCTCGTAGTCCCAAAAGTAAATATGCGAGGATATCTCTTGAGGTACCACCTCGTAGTCTCAAAAGTAAATGTGTAGGAGGATCTCCCGAGGTACCGCCTTGCAGTCCCAAAAGTAAACATGCATGGAGAACTCCCGAGGTACCGCCTCATAGTATCAAAAGTAAATGTGCAGAGAGAACTCCCAAGGAACTGCCTCGTAGTCTCAAAAATAAACACACAGCTCAAACCGATAAATACAACAGTTAACAGCAAGAATTCTACAGTTAATACTGATAAGGAACAAGGAAAACTGGAAAATCAACTAGGCATGCTTCACAGAGTTCAAATAAGCAGTTGAAGCACGTAGACATGCGATATTAAACTAAACAGGATAACTACACATATTGGAATAGCTCAAATAAGAATGGAAACAGACTAATACTCATTAAAATGGTATAACTCAAATTAAAAGAAAAACAGATTGATACTCAGTAAAAAAACAAATCTGGATTTACAATAATATAGCCCGTGTACGTACTCGTCACCTCACGTACACGGTGCTCACATATCACAACACTACCAAATCCTAAGGGGATTTCCCCCACACAAGTTTAGGCAAGCTACTTACCTCGAACCAAGCTCAATCAATCGGTAACAATGCCTTTTCCACGAATATCCAACTCCGAATGGCCCAAATCTAGCCAAAATCAATTACATACCATAAATACAACTATAAGAAACTAATCTATTAATGAAATCAAGGCTAAAGCAAGAAATTAGAAAAATTGCTCCAAAAAGCCTCCCCAGGCCAATGTCTCGGAATCGGGTAATAGTCACAAAATATGAACACACATTCACTCACGAGCCCGATTATGTAATCTTTTTTTTGAATCCGACCTCAATTTGAGGTCTAAATCCCCATTTTACAAAAATTCCAAATTCTACCCAAAACCCCCAATTTCCACCATGAAAACACAAGATGTTTGGTTGAAATCCTAGGAAATGTAGTGAAAGATTGAACGAAACTAGTTTAGAATCACTTACCAATGATTTGGGGAAGAAAGGTTCTTTGAAAAATCGCCTCTAGGGTTTCTTGTTTTGAAAATTTAAGAGAATGAACCAAAATCTCATATAAGTCCCATTTTGATCCGCTGCAGATGTCGCATTTGTGACCTGGGGTTCACAAATGCGAACCCCGCAAATGCGGAGAATCAATCGCAAATGCGAAGACCTTCACATCTCTGCTTCTATTGTATTTGCGATGAATTATTCGCAAATACGAACATTGATCTTCCGCATTTGTGACAAAATTGATCGCAAATGAGACCAAGCCTGCCCCAGCCCCACTTCGCAAATGCAAAGTATTGTTCGCAAATGCGAACTCTGGCCTCCCCGCAATTGCGACCTCTTGATCTCAAATGCGAACTCATGCTGACCCAGGTTCTCTTCACAAATGCGAAGAATTTGCTTGCAAATGCAAGCCTGTATGGTAGGCGGTGTCGGTCTCCAGTGGGTTGGTTCGAGCCGGGCGAGGCTAGATTATTGGGTACAGACTTGGTTCAGGATACCCTGGAGAAGGTTAAGGTGATTCAGGATCGACTTCGCTCAGCCCAGTCCAAACAGAAGAGTTATGCGGATCGAAAGGTTTGCGATGTAGAATTACTGATGTAGGAGAATGAAGAAGCACATAGTGGAGTATGTAGCTCAATGTCTAAATTGCCAGCAGGTGAAGTATGAGCATCGGTGGCCAGGTGGGTTACTTCAGAAGTTAGAGATTCCGGAGTGGAAATGGGAGCGGATCACTATGGATTTCTTGGTTGGACTTCCACGGACCTAGCAGAAGGTTGAAGCAGTTTGGGTGATTATGGATAGGCTGACCAAGTCAGCTCATTTCCTTCCTGTGGTGACTACTTATTCTTCCGAGCAGCTTGCTCGAGTTTATATCCACGAGATTGTCAGGTATTATGACGTACCGGTATCTATCATCTCTGACCGGGGTACGCATTTTACATCACGATTCTGGAGGGTCGTACAACATGAGTTGGGTACTCGAGTGGAGCTGAGCACAACATTTTACCCTCAACGCCTCTGGCACACTGTAACTGATCAAATAAGTCATCAATTCGAGGCAATAGATACCTGTTCTTCACTATGACTTATGTTCAGGCTATCATCAGTTGAAGATTCGGGAACCACATATCCCGAAGACTGCTTTCAAGACTCGGTATGATCACAACGAGTTCCTTCTAATGTCCTTTGGGTTGACCAATGCCCTAGCAGCTTTTATGCACTTGATGCACAATGTGTTCTAGCCCTATGTTGACTCATTCATCATTATATTTATTGACGACATTCTGGTGTACTCCCGGACTTGGGAGGATCATGAGCAACACCTGAGGATTGTGCTTCAGACCTTGAAAGAAAAGAAGTTATATGCAAAATTTTCAAAGTGTGAGTTTTGGCTAGACTCAATGGCATTCTAGGGTCATGTAGTATCGAGTGATGGGACCCAGATGGATTCGAAGAAGATTGAAGCAGTGCAGAGTTGGCCCAAACCGTCCTCAACTACGGAGATCCGGAGTTTTCTTGGTTTGGCGGGGTATTACCGTCGATTAGTAGAGGGTTTCTCATCTATTGCAGCACCTATGACCAGGATGACCTAGAAGGGTGCTCCGTTCAGGTGGACAGAAGAGTGTGAGGAGAGCTTTCAGATGCTCAAGATAGCTTTGACTACAGCCCTAGTATTGGTATTGCCTACAGTTTCGGGGTCTTATACCGTATATTATGATGCGTCGCGGATTTGTCTCGGCGCGGTGTTAATACAGGACGGTAGGGTGATTGCCTACGCATCCAAACAACTGAAGGTGCATGAAAAGAACTATCCTTTCCACGACCTTGAATTAGTAGCTATTGTTCATGCCTTGAAGATTAGGCGGCACTATTTGTACGGTGTCCCTTATGAGATTTACACCGATCACTGGAGTTTGCAGCATCTGTTCAAACAGAAGGATCTTAACTTGCGTCAGCGGAGGTGGTTGGAACTGATTAAGGATCATGATATCACCATTTTGTACCATCCAGGGAAGGCCAATGTGGTGGCCGATGCTTTGAGTCACCGGTCAGAGAGTTTTGGGAGCTTAACATATCTACCAGCAACAGAGAGGCCATTGGCGTTGGATGTTCAGGCCTTAGCCAGCCAGTTTGTGAGATTGGATATTTCTTAGCCGAGTCGAGTATTGGCTTGTGTGGTCTCTCGGTCTTTGCTTTATGATCGTATCAGGGAGCGTCAGCATGATGACCCCCATCTGCTTGTCCTTAAGGACACGGTCCATCACAGTGATGCTATGGAGGTCACTATTGGGGGTGATGGTACATTGAGGATGCAGGGCAGGCTATGTGTGACCAATGTAGATGGTTTGCGTGAGTTGATTCTCTAGGAGGCTCACAGTTCACGGTATTCCATTCATCCGGGTGCCGCGAAGTTGGTATCAGAGCTCTAGGTTCATAGGTGTCGTGAGTCACAAGCAAGTTTAGTAGAGTCTCGCGGATCGGTACAGAGACGTCTGTATTTATCTTCGGGAGGCTATGGAACTGGTAGGAAGAAATACACTTCTTTGATTCCTTGTCGTGCGAAATTGTTGACTTCGAAATTCTAAACTTCTCTATTATATTCTCTCACATATGGTGAAGACACGTACAGGCGGATCTGATGACCAGGCACCCACGTCCCCTGCTAGAGCCATGAGAGGTCGGGGCCGAGGTAGAGGCCGAGGGCATCCACGCAGTGCAGCCAGAGCACCCGCACGAGTTGCTACAGAGGAGCCCCCAGTAGCTCTAGCTGGAGGGCATGCACCTGAGGTACCTGTTGCTGCACTAGCCCTCCAGGAGACTCTAGCCCAATTTCTGAGCATGTTCAGCACCTTAGCTCAGGCTGGATTGATTCCACTTGCTCCTGCCACATCTCAAGTTGGGGGAGGAGCACAGGCTCCCATCACCGGTACCCTAGAGCAGCGAGTTCAGGTAGACTAGGATCCATAGATCATACCAGTGCAGCCGGTAGCTCCAGTTCAGCTCGAGCTTAGGGCAGCAGTTTTTGAGGCGGGGCAGCTCAAACTTTATAGGTACAAGAAGTACCACCCTCCTACCTTCAGTGGATTGGCGTCAGATGATGCCCAAGGTTTTCTGGAGGAGTATCACTATATTCTCCGTACTATGGGCGTAGTAGAGTCGAGTGGGGTTTCTTTTACTGCATTCCAGCTTAGAGGAGCAGCCTATCAGTGGTGGTGTGCTTATGAGTTGAGTAGTCTGACTGAGGGTGCTTCACTTACATGGACTCAGTTCTCGGACATGTTCTTGAGGGAGTATGTTCCCCAGAGTCTCAGAGACGTATGGCGCGCGGAGTTTGAGTGGTTGCACCCGGGTGCTATGACTGTGTCAGAGTATGCAGTTCGCTTCAGTGATTTAGCCCGACATGCACCGGCCTTGGTTGCCACCGTTCGAGAAAGGGTTTGTCGGTTTATTGTGGGACTCCACCCGAGTATCAGGATTAGTATGCTCAGGGAGCTGGAGATGGATATTCCTTACCATCAGGTTGTGAGTATAGCCAGGAGATTGGAGGGCATGCTCGCTCGGGATAGAGAGGAGAGAGAGGCCAAGAGGTCTCGAGAGTCTGGCACTTACAGTGGTACTCGTTCCCCAGCTGCAGTTCGCCATGGTAAGGGTTATAGGAGTCACCCCGTTCATTAAGATCTTCCGCCCGCCAGTGGTATTCCGGCCCCTTCTGTTCCCCAGGAGCCTTATTATGCACCGCCAATGTCTAGTGTGCCTCTTGTACGGGGTGCTTTTAGAAGTCAATCTAGCAGACCTGACCCGAGCCAGTCACAGCAGCCACACTCTCCGAGAACTTGTTTTGAGTGTGGCGACACCCACCATATGGTGAGGGATTGCCCAGACTTAGGAGGGGTGCACCTCCACAGACTTCTCAGCCACCGCGTGCTCCATCGGGTCCTCAGGCTATGATTCCAGCACCAGCTACCGCCCCACCTGAGCAGCCAGCTCGAGGTGGAGGTCAGGGAGGTCAGGGAAGTCGAGGTCTCCCTAGAGGGGGAGGCCAGGCCAGATATTATGCTCTTCCATCTCGTATAGAGGCAGTTGCTTCCGACTCTGTCATTATAGGTATTGTTCCGATCTGTCACAGAGATGCGTCAGTTTTATTTGATTCAGGCATCACTTATTCCTATGTGTCCTCTTATTTTGCCCCGTATTTGGATGTATCTCGTGATTCCTTGGGTTCCCCTATTTATGTGTCTACTCCTGTGGGAGATTCTCTTGTTGTGGACCTCGTGTATCGATCGTGTTTGATTGCTCTTAATGGTTTTGAGACCAGAGCCGATTTATTATTGCTCAGTATGGTAGACTTTGATGTTATTTTGGGCATGGACTGGTTGTCGCCCCATTATGCTATTCTTGATTTTCATGCCAAAATCATGACGCTGGCTATCCTAGGATTACCGCAATTAGAGTGGAGAGGTACCTTAGAGTATAATCCTAATAGAGTTATTTCATTTCTTAAAGTTCAACGAAAGGTTGAGAAGAGGTGTGACGCGTATCTAGCTTATGATGTTCCAGGTTTTGGGAATACTGTTTATTACTAGAGTGTTGGTTATTGTCCATGCCAAGCGGCATTATTACCAGTTATTTAGTTATCTGTTGCAGTTAGTTGTTAAGTTTTACATCCATTTTGTTATTTTCTCTTTTTGTTAGGCTTACCTAGTCGTAGAGACTAGGTACCATCACGATGTCTTACGGAGGGAGAATTTGGTCGTGACATATTCATATTTCTACTATTATGTTTGAGCCGTCTTTTTGTACAAGTGGTCGAATTCTTGATTCATATCGAAGTTCATTATAGCCAAAAATGGTAGAATCCATTATTTGCACTCAATAATGGATATGATCACTTGCCAAAGAATGCAAGTTTCAAGATATTTGGGAAGATGCCTAGAAAATTGAACAAATTGAAGAAGGTACACAATTATATATATTCAATTCTTAATGAATATTATTTTAATATTTTTTATTGTTTAATACCTAATATGTGAATTATTTTATTTATTTTAGAACATTCAGACTCACCTTTGGGAATATATTAACCGACACTATCCATGATGCACCATCTGTTTGAGATTTGGTATGAGAACTCATTTGATTATTCTTAAAAAATAATTGCTTCTTGAGCAACTTCTCTATTTAGATAAAGAGTTTTAATGGTGAATTTGGTGTTTTCTGCCCCAGAAGAATCTCAAAGAGGTACTGATGACATTTGCTTTTTTGGGCTGTACAATTATTTAAGCATAGAGACAGACTCGTATCTTGGCTTGGCAAACCCTGGATAGTATGAGATTTGTGGTTTTTCTACCACATGCAACATGTTCTTTTTCCACCATGGTGTGCTCTCCTACTCCTCGCCACATAAGAACATATTTGAGCATCGATTATTTTCTTGTTAAAGCCTTCTTGAATTCTTAAAAACATAGTCTATGGATTACGAGCACTATATTTCATGTGCGTGTAATGACCCAATCGGCCATTTTGTATTTTTGCACCCCTTTTGCCTTTTTGATGCTTTACACATGTGTAATTTTGGTTTTCTAAGTTATGGGGCAGATTGGTTTCGTTTCGTAAAGATTTCGGGTTGATTTAGACCCTTTGATTTTTGTCTTAGAAGTCTAAGTTAGAAATATTGACCAACTTTGACATTTCCAAAAATAACCCCAGAATGGTGTTTTGATGGCTCTGATAACTTTATATTGTGATTTTAAACTTGGACGTATGCTTGGAATCAAATTCTGAGGTCCGTTGGTTGATTGGTATTGTTTTGCCAAAAATTGGCAATTTGGTTATCGAGTTCAGAATTTGGTTTTGAGACTTGGAATCAGTCAGTGTTTCTATTTAGAACTTGTTTGTAAAATTTAGTGTCATTTGAAGTTGATTTGGTAGAATTTGGACCCTTTGTTGGAATTCTAGAGATTTTGAACTTTTCTTTGAAAATTCATGCGTTTAGGTGTTCGATTCGAGTTCTAGATGTTATTTTTGTGTTATGATCGTGCCAGCGAGTTTGTATGTTATTTTTAGACTTGTGTAGATGTTTTGTTTGGATACTCGAGGGCTCCGATGAGTTTTTGATGTGCCACAAAATGGTTTTGGACTGAAAATAGATTGGTGGTGTTGTGGGTATCGCAATTGCGAGCACCAACCTAGCAGTTGCGAATAATTAAGCCGATAGTTCATCGTTGGCTTGCCTAACGGCGACGTTGGGCGCCATCACAGTCTATAGTGAATTTTGGGTCGTGACACTACATGCTGACTTGCCCACTAGGCACCATAAGCCGACTAATAGCAGTAACCTTTCAAGTTCAAACTGGTTAATTGTTGCAATCTAAGTGGGAAAAACACCTGGAATATGAGGGATATATTGAAAAACAAATCGGATCTTGAGATGTAATTGATGAATGATGTGGTGAAGACAAAGACTTTTAATATCTTGGGTTGGTGGAAAACTTCATCTTCTACATATTCAATTGTTTCAAAGATTGCACTAGATATTCTTTGTATTCCTATTTCTACTATTATGTTTGAGCCGTCATTTAGTACAGGTGGTCGAATTCTTGATTCATATCAGAGTTCTTTATCGCCTAAAATGGTAGAATCCATTATTTGCACTCAACAATGGATATGATCACTTTCCAAAGAATGCAAGTTTCAAGATATATGGGAAGATGCCCAGAAAATTGAACAAGTTGAAGAAGGTACGCAATTTTATATATTCAATCCTTAATGAATACTATTATAATATTTTATATTGTTTAATACCTAATATGTGAATTATTTTACTTATTTTATAGTATTTGGACTCACCTTTGAGAATTGATTAGCCGACACTATTCTAGATGTACCATCTGTTTGAGATTTGGTATGAGAACTTATTTGATTATTCTTGAAAAATAATTTCTTCTTGAGCCAATTCTCTATTTAGCTAAAGAGTTTTAATGGTGAATTTGATGTTTTTTGTCAAAGAGGAATCTCAAAGACGCACTGATGACATTTGCTTTTTTGGGCTGTACAATTATTTAGGCATAGAGACAAACTCGTATCTTGGCTTGGCAAACCCTGAATGGATGTGATTTGAGGTTTTTCTACCACATGTAACAAGTTCTTTCGCCACCATGGTGTGGTCTCCTACTCCTCGCCACATTAGAACAGATTTGAGCGTCGATTATTTTCTTGTTAAAGCCTTTTGGAATTTTTAAAATCATAGTCTATGGATTACGAGCACTATGTTTCATGTGCGTGTATCGACACAATGTCGTTTTGTGTTTTTGTACCCTTTTTGCCCTTCTTATGCTTTATACATGTGTAATTTTGATTTTCTAAGTTATTGGGTTGATTGGTTTTGTTTCGGAAAAATTTCGTGTTGATTTAGACCCTTTGGTCTTTGGCTTAGAAGCCTAAGTTAGAAATTTAACCAACTTTGACATTTCCAAAAAGACCCCAGAATGGTATTTTGATGGCTCTGATAACTTCATATTGTGATTTTAAACTTGGACGTATGCTTGGAATCAAATTCTGAGGTCTGTTGGTTGATTGGTATTGTTTTACCAAAAATTGGCAATTTGGTTATCGAGTTCAGAATTTGGTTTTGAGACATGGAATCGGTCAGTGTTTCTATTTAGAACTTATCTATAAAATTTAGTGTCATTTGAAGTTGATTTGGTTGAATTTGGACCCTTTGTTGGAATTCTAGAGATTTTGAACTTTTCTTTGAAAATTCATGCATTTAGGTGTTCGATTCGAGTTGTAGATGTTATTTTTGTGTTATGATCGTACCAGCGAGTTTGTATGTTATTTTTAGACTTGTGTAGATGTTTTGTTTGGATACTCGAGGGCTCCGATGAGTTTTGGATGTGCCACAAAATGATTTTGAACTGAAAATAGATTGGTGGTGTTGTGGCTATCGCAATTGCGAGCACCAACCTAGCAGTTGCGAATAATTAAGCCGATAGTTCATCGTTGGCTTGCCTAACGGCGACGTTGGGCGCCATCACGGTCTATAGTGAATTTTGGGTCGTGACACTACATGCTGACTTGCCCACTAGGCACCATAAGCCGACTAATAGCAGTAACCTTTCAAGTTCAAACTGGTTAATTGTTGCAATGTAAGTGGGAAAAACACTTGGAAGATGAGGGATATATTGAAAAACAAATCGGATCTTGAGATGTAATTGATGAATGATGTGGTGAAGACAAAGACTTTTAATATCTTGGGTTGGTGGAAAACTTCATCTTCTACATATTCAATTGTTTCAAAGATTGCACTGGATGTTCTTTGTATTCCTATTTCTACTATTATGTTTGTGCCGTCATTTAGTACAGGTGGTCGAATTCTTGATTCATATCGGAGTTATTTATCGCCTAAAATGGTAGAATCCATTATTTGCACTCAACAATGGATATGATCACTTTTCAAAGAATGCAAGTTTCAAGATATATGGGAAGATGCCCAGAAAATTGAACAAGTTGAAGAAGGTACGCAATTTTATATATTCAATCCTTAATGAATACTATTATAATATTTTATATTGTTTAATACCTAATATGTGAATTATTTTACTTATTTTATAGTATTTGGACTCACCTTTGAGAATTGATTAGCCGACACTATTCTAGATGTACCATCTGTTTGAGATTTGGTATGAGAACTTATTTGATTATTCTTGAAAAATAATTTCTTCTTGAGCTAATTCTCTCTTTAGCTAAAGAGTTTTAATGGTGAATTTGATGTTTTTTGTCAAAGAGGAATCTCAAAGACGCACTGATGACATTTGCTTTTTTGGGCTGTACAATTATTTAGGCATAGAGACAAACTCGTATCTTGGCTTGGCAAACCCTGAATGGATGTGATTTGAGGTTTTTCTACCACTTGCAACAAGTTCTTTTGCCACCATGGTGTGGTCTCCTACTCCTCGCCATATTAGAACAGATTTGAGTGTCGATTATTTTCTTGTTAAAGCCTTTTGGAATTTTTAAAAACATAGTCTATGGATTACGAGCACTATGTTTCATGTGCGTGTAATGACGCAATGTCGTTTTGTGTTTTTGTACCCTTTTTGCCCTTCTTATTCTTTATACATGTGAATATTTGGTTTTCTAAGTTATTGGGTTGATTGGTTTTGTTTCGGAAAAATTTCGTGTTGATTTAGACCCTTTGGTCTTTGGCTTAGAAGCCTAAGTTAGAAATTTGACCAACTTTGACATTTCCAAAAAGACCCCAGAATGGTATTTTGATGGCTCTGATAACTTCATATTGTGATTTTAAACTGGGACGTACGCTTGGAATCAAATTCTGAGGTCCGTTGGTTGATTGGTATTGTTTTACCAAAAATTGGCAATTTGGTTATCGAGTTCGGAATTTGGTTTTGAGACTTGGAATCAGTCAGTGTTTCTATTTAGAACTTATTTGTAAAATTTAGTGTCATTTGAAGTTGATTTGGTAGAATTTGGACCCTTTGTTGGAATTCTAGTGATTTTGAACTTTTCTTTGAAAATTCATGCGTTTAGGTGTTCGATTCGAGTTGTAGATGTTATTTTTGTGTTATGATCGTGCCAGCGAGTTTGTATGTTATTTTTAGACTTGTGTAGATATTTTGTGTGGATACTCGAGGGCTCCGATGAGTTTTGGATGTGCCACAAAATGGTTTTGGACTGAAAATAGATTGGTGGTGTTGTGGCTATCGCAATTGCGAGCACCAACCTAGTAGTTGCGAATAATTAAGCCGATAGTTCATCGTTGGCTTGCCTAACGGCGACGTTGGGCGCCATCACGGTCTATAGTGAATTTTGGGTCGTGACACTACATGCTGACTTGCCCACTAGGCACCATAAGCCGACTAATAGCAGTAACCTTTCAAGTTCAAACTGGTTAATTGTTGCAATCTAAGTGGGAAAAACACCTGGAAGATGAGGGATATATTGAAAAACAAATCGGATCTTGAGATGTAATTGATGAATGATGTGGTGAAGACAAAGACTTTTAATATCTTGGGTTGGTGGAAAACTTCATCTTCTACATATTCAATTGTTTCAAAGATTGCACTGGATGTTCTTTGTATTCCTGTTTCTACTATTATGTTTGAGCCGTCATTTAGTACAGGTGGTCGAATTCTTGATTCATATCGGAGTTCTTTATCGCCTAAAATGGTAGAATCCATTATTTGCACTCAACAATGGATATGATCACTTTCCAAAGAATGCAAGTTTCAAGATATATGGGAAGATGCCCAGAAAATTGAACAAGTTGAAGAAGGTACGCAATTTTATATATTCAATCCTTAATGAATACTATTATAATATTTTATATTGTTTAATACCTAATATGTGAATTATTTTACTTATTTTATAGTATTTGGACTCACCTTTGAGAATTGATTAGCCGACACTATTCTAGATGTACCATCTGTTTGAGATTTGGTATGAGAACTTATTTGATTATTCTTGAAAAATAATTTCTTCTTGAGCTAATTCTCTATTTAGCTAAAGAGTTTTAATGGTGAATTTGATGTTTTTTGTCAAAGAGGAATCTCAAAGACGCACTGATGACATTTGCTTTTTTGGGCTGTACAATTATTTAGGCATAGAGACAAACTCGTATCTTGGCTTGGCAAACCCTGAATGGATGTGATTTGAGGTTTTTCTACCACTTGCAACAAGTTCTTTTGCCACCATGGTGTGGTCTCCTACTCCTCGCCACATTAGAACAGATTTGAGCGTCGATTATTTTCTTGTTAAAGCCTTTTGGAATTTTTAAAAACATAGTCTATGGATTACGAGCACTATGTTTCATGTGCGTGTAATGACGCAATGTCGTTTTGTGTTTTTGTACCCTTTTTGCCCTTCTTATTCTTTATACATGTGAATATTTGATTTTCTAAGTTATTGGGTTGATTGGTTTTGTTTCGGAAAAATTTCGTGTTGATTTAGACCCTTTGGTCTTTGGCTTAGAAGCCTAAGTTAGAAATTTGACCAACTTTGACATTTCCAAAAAGACCCCAGAATGGTATTTTGATGGCTCTGATAACTTCATATTGTGATTTTAAACTTGGACGTATGCTTGGAATCAAATTCTGAGGTCCGTTGGTTGATTGGTATTGTTTTACCAAAAATTGGCAATTTGGCTATCGAGTTCGGAATTTGGTTTTGAGACTTGGAATCAGTCAGTGTTTCTATTTAGAACTTGTTTGTAAAATTTAGTGTCATTTGAAGTTGATTTGGTAGAATTTGGACCCTTTGTTGGAATTCTAGAGATTTTGAACTTTTCTTTGAAAATTCATGCGTTTTGGTGTTCCATTCGAGTTCTAGATGTTATTTTTGTGTTATGATCGTGCCAGCGAGTTTGTATGTTATTTTTAGACTTGTGTAGATATTTTGTTTAGATCTCCGAGGGCTCCGATGAGTTTTGGATGTGCCACAAAATGGTTTTGGACTGAAAATAGGTTGCTGGTATTGTGGCTATCGCAATTGCGAGCACAAGCCTAGCAGTTGTGAACATAACAACAGAGACTCATGTATCGCAATTACAATACCTAGTTCGCATTTGCGAAGTTAGGCATAGTTGGGTAGTTTCGCAATTGCGATAATTATTCTCGCAATTGCGATGAGGACATGGTTTGCAGTTGCAAGCCTATGGTCGCATTTGCGATGTCCCTTTGGACTATCTGTGGCCGCAATTGCGAGCCTTTCTTCACAATTGCGAACCCACTTTAAAAAATATGACACCTGCGACTGAACATAAAGGCTGGGAGTCAGGATTTAGTCTCATTTCTCATATTTTAGAACTTTAGACTCGGTAAGAGGCGATTTGGAGAGGGTATTTTCATCTACAAATATTAGTTTAATCAATTTTCAACTATATTTCATGATTATATCTTAGATTTAACATCAAAATAGTGAGAATCAAAGAGTAAAACAGGGGATTTTAGTCCAAGTTTTGAAAAATGAAGATTTGAGTTTTGAGAGTTGATTTGGACTCAGATTTGAAAACAAATTACATACATGGACTCATGGGGTTATGGGTAGTCGGAATCTATCCTTGGACCCGGGTTTTGGAAAGGCTTATGGGTTGAATAGTTCTTGTTGTTTTTCTTCCTTGTCTTACCCGTTTTTGTCCGTATTTGATTTCTCGTGGTTCTCATTATGTGTCCTCTTCTTGTTGCCTTCTTGCCTTAAATTCTTCCATTAACTTATGTTATCAAATTATTTTGTTATTATTCATTTCCTTATTTTCAGTTAATTGTCTTTATCATTCTTTGTTTTATTTATCTTGTACTAGTAGGTGTGTTGACCAGGCCTCGTCACTACTTTACTGAGATTAGACTTGATACTTACTGGGTACCATTGTGGTGTACTCATACTACACTTCTGCTCTTTTTTGTACAGATCCAGGTACTTCGTATCAGGCTAGGCATCAGTGATTTAGATATACATTTCGGAGAGTTCAAGGTATACCTGCTTGGCGCTTGCAGGCCTTGAAGTCACCTTCAATCATTACTTTTACTATTGTTTATCTTCTATTCAAATAATGTTGTATTAGGAATTCTTAGATTATATCTGTAGAGCTTATGAAACAATTTCATCGATTTTGGAAATTTTGATACATATGTTCAGTTTTGAGTTATTATGAGTTTTTATCCAATTATCTTATCATCTAGTTGTTAATTTGTTGAGTTGTTCATGAATGTTAGGCATACCTATTATTAGGGACTAGGTGCCATCACAACTATCTTAGGTGTTACGAGTCATAGGCAAGTTTAGTAGAGTCTTGCAGATCGGTATGGAGATGTTTGTACTTATCTTTGAGAGGCTATGGAATTGTTAGGAAATTTTACTTCTTTGATCCTTTATCGTGCGAATTTGTTGACTTCGAATTCTGAATCTTTGTCTTTTTGTTCTATCACAGATGGTGAGGACATGCCTTGTTGGATCCGTTGATCATAACTCGTGCCCATTGCTAGAGCCGCGCAAGGCCGGGGCCTAAGAAGGGCACGTGGTGCAGCCAGAGCACTTGCTCGGGTAGCAACTGAGGGACCACAAGTAGCTCCGGTTAGGGGGCAGGCACCTGAGATGCCTATTACTGCCCTTGGACTTCAGGAAACTCTAGCACAGTTCTTGAGCATGTTCGACACTCTAGCTCATGTGGGATTGATTCCCCTTACACCAGCTACATCTCAGGATGAGGGAGGAGTTCAGACTCCCATGACCCGTACTCTAGAGCAGTGGATCCATGTTGATCAGGACCCGGAGGTTATGCCAGCATAGCTTGTTATTCCAGTTCAACATGAGGGCAGGGCAGTAGCATCTGAGGAGGAGAAGTTGAGGCTTAAGTGGTTAAAAAAGTATCATCCCCCTACTTACAGTGGCATAACTACCGAGGATGTGCATGATTTTCTAGAGAACTGCCACCGTATTCTCTACACCATGGGTATTGTAAAGACGAGCGGAGTTACTTTCACTACATTTTAGATGTTTGGAGCATCTTACTGGTGGTGGAAGGCTTATGAGGAGGGTAGCCCAGCCGATTAAGGGTGGCAAGTGGGCCGGTCCAGTACCAGGACCGGCCCGGAACCGCGGACCAAACGGTCTTCTAGGCCTAAATGAGCCTGAACCGGTTAGAATCGGCTTAGTGGGCCTGGTCCGGTCTTCTAGGTCGGTTCTTCACTTTAGGACCGCTATGCCCGGGACCATTTAGGACCGGGACCGGACTGGTCTTGGCGAGCCCAAACAGTCCCAAACGGTCCCAACGGTAAAAAAATTTAAAAAAACATTCTGCCCGTTTGGGCATTTAAAAAATCGTCGTTGGATCTGCCAAAATAGTTGTAGGCTATATACAAAATAGCCATTTAACCCCTCCAACTTTGTTTTAACACCAAACTTTTTATAATTATACTTTTTCCTTATTTTCAACTATAAATACTCCCTCATTCTTTCATTTTTCTCACAAAATCATCAATCTCTCTCAATCACTCTCTAATTTTCTTCTATGATTGCTTTTATTGCTTACTTTATTGTTACAATTTGTGAAAAGATTGTGAAATTGGTGAATTGAAGTCTTCAAGTCTTCAACAATAATTAATTTTCAACAAGTTGTTCGTCAATTCGGTAAACTCGTTCCAACTCTTAATTTTTAATATTATAGTTTTGTTTGTTTTATTTATTTTCTATTATTTGATTAAATAAGATGGCTTCCTTAAAAACATTTTGGTAAAAATAAGGAAAAATTCAAGAGTGGTGAATCTAGTAGCCAATCTGCTCCTCCTCCACTGCCCCCGGCTCCCCGACCCAAACCCCATATCCGTCCTACACCTGCTATTCTTGATTGTGATAATAGTTTTTTTTTTCTTAAACTCAAATTGTATTAATCAAAAGTATATATCTGCATAGCCGTGTAGCTGCCGACCAGTTACTAACCAGAGAAATGAATCTAGGCCTAGATTACAATTGCATTTGTTCCTACTAACCAACTAGGAATTGCTGTTAAACAAAACTAAATAGTTCATTACATAAAAAAAGGCTAGAGGAAAATCTGTCTAAGCTATGTAATGTCTGCTGCCACTTGGGGTGTCTTCTGCCTCTTGTGTGCACATGTAGGACAATTTCTCTACAAATTCTGTGTTCCTCAAAGATACTTTGCTGGAAACGAATCATGTTCATTTTCCTCCATATACTGTATATTAGCATAGCAAACACATAGCTAGTGATTGCAGCTTTTCCTGTCTTCTTTCTAGCCATCCTGCTTGACCAAGTAAGCTCCTCTTTACATCCCTTTATGCTCCTTTTCATGCCTAGCCATACCAGTAATCTGGTCCAAACTCTGCTGGTAACTGGGCATTCAAAGAATAGGTGTTGCATTGTTTCAGTAGCAGCTTTGCAAAATACACAATCCTGTGGCACCTGTATTCCAATTCTATTTAGTCTATCCACAGTAGATAGTCTTTCATGTGCAGCCAACCATAGTGTGAATTTGAATCTGGGATGAATGTTTGTCTGCAAAACTATGCTTTTTCAAGGGACTTTCTGATACTGGGGCATCAACATAAGATAGGCCTGCTTAATTGAGAAGTGTTCTTGCACCTGTAGTATCTTCATTCGATCACTTAAGAATCCTTGCATAGGCTGCCTCTTCAAGTCTTCCTTTGTCTCAATGATTTTCCTGATTACCCAAGCTGCATTCTTAGGTGTATGCATGTGTTCTAAATCCTTCTTTTTTATATAGTAATTGTGGACCTATTTTATCCATAGGCAATCCTTTTTCATTGCAACTGCTCATAATTGTTTCATCACAGCAGCCTTGTTCCAAGTGCATAAGTTTATGACATTCAAGCCCCCTGCAGAATTGGGAATACAGATTTGTTCCCAAGCTATCCGTGCTTTCTTTGTGATAGATGCTTAACTTGTCCATAAGAATGTTCTGCATACTGCATCTATCATCTTCATAACTTTCTTAGGGAGTATGAATATCTATGCCCAATATGTTTGAATGCCAAACAATACTGACTTTATCAGTTATAGTCTGCCAGAGTATGATAGTAGCCTTGCAGACCAACACCTTACTCTAGCTGTGATCTTCTCAATTAAGGGTAAACATTGCTGCACAACTAGTTTTTTAGATGATAGTGGCACTCCTAAATATATGAAAGGAAGAGTACCCTCTTCAAATCCCAGTACATTCAAGATAACCTGCTTTTCATCTTCATCCACCCCTGCCATGTAAATACAGCTCTTGTCATTGTTAGCTTGTAATCCAGAAGCTGCAAACAATTTCTGAAAAACCCATTGAAGTAATCAGATGGATTCAGTGTCTGCCTTAAAGAACATGACAAGTCATCCGCAAAACAAATGTGGATTATGCCCAGTTTCCTACATCTAGGATGAAAATTAAAATCTCCATTCTCTGTTAATAGCACCATTTCTCTTTTCAAATACTCCATAGCAATTACAAAGAGGTAAGGGGACATAGGGTCCCCTTGTCTGATTCCTCTTTTTCCTTGAAAAGGTTTGGTAAGGCCTCCATTTAGCACAAGAGAGTATGAATCTGTTGTGATACATTCCATAATCCTTTCAATGAATCTGAAGGAAAATCCAAGATCACTAAGCATTCTTCTCAAGAATCTCCAGTCTATTGTATCATATGCTTTCCTTTAGTCCACTTTCATAACACACCTAGGAGATATCCCTTTTCTATTATATCCCTTGAATAGTTCATGGCTGAATAGAATGTTATCAATAATACTCCTTCCTTCTATAAATGCAGATAGTGAGTGACTTACTATGTTCCCAATCACCTTCTTAATTCTCAGTTGTAACACCTTGGCAATGATTTTGTACAAAGTATTACAACATGCAATAGGTCTATAATCTTTGACCAGTAATGGTGAATTAATCTTAGGAATCAAAGTAATAGATGTACTGTTCACCTTCTTTTGCAATTTCAATGTTTCAAATAAACCCTGTACTACAGCATATACCTCATTCTTCACTAATTCCCAGTTCTTTGTGATAATAGTTTATTACAATTTACTGAGAGTTAATTTTTCCATAATGTTGGAGCTGGTGAACAATTAGACCATGAATTAATGAATGCTCTTTATTCTAATCCAACTATTGATAAAAATGATAAGGAGGAAATAGATTTTGATGAAACTCAACCGGATGACGATACACCCACTAGTCCTACTCCAGAAGTTAACCCAACTAGTGATAATCCAAATGATGCTCTGTTTGATACTCCTGTTACTGCCCCTACTTTTTCTAGACAACGTACCAAATGGACAGAAACATCTATTGTTTGGCCATTTTTTACTCAACTAATTTCACAAAATAAGGCTAAGTGTAAAACTTGTGGCAAGGAGTTAGCTTTTAAATATTTTGGAAGTTGGGGGGGGGGGACGGAAACTTTGGCTTGACACATATTGATACACCCTCAAGATAAAGTCAAATATCTTCGTACCAAAGCTTTGGCCGAGGGGACAAGTGTACCTATTCCTAGTCAGGCTGACCTTAGTACCGGGTCAAATTAATTTCAATCGGAAATTAACATTGTTATCGGTGGTATTTTATATTATGATCCAAAAAACGATCGGGAAGAATTGGCAAAAAAGATTACTGTTATGTGCTTACCTATAGTTTTTCTTCTGACCCTAACTTTGTGCATTATATTAGAATTTTTTTAATCCTACTTATAAAGGTTTTCCTCGCACAACCATAAAGAGCGATATTTATAAATATAAACATGAATATGAATAATATGTGCGCTATTTATTTACTCATATAAATTGTCGTGTTAAAATTACAACTGATATTGGTAGAAGTGGTAACGACTGCGATTACCTTACTGTTACCAGTCATTGGATTGATGAAGAATGGATAATGCAAAAGCGCATTATTGCTTATAGAATAATTAATTCACGTCACACATAGCAGTTTATTGCTAGCACAGTTACGGATATTTGTAGATATTTTTGCATTAATGATAAAATAATATCAGTTTCAATGGATAATGCTACTAGTGACACAAATGATGTAGCCTTGCTTACCACTACACTAAGTCCTGCATTTAGTAACATTTTTCATGTTAGATGTATTTTTTATATTTACCATTTAATTGTGGGTGATGGTATGAGAATTTTATATATTGAAATTGAAAAGGTTAAAATGGCTCTTAACTGGCTTTTTTATTCAAACCGTTGAAGTAGACTTAGAGAATATTTTAAAAGATGCGATGAATTTGGCCTAAGAGAAAGAAAAGTTCCTAAACCTTGTCCAACTAGATTGAATTACATGCATGAAAGTTTAGTTGTTGCATATGAATATAGAAACCCCATAAACTCAATATTTAATGCTCATGTAAGTGATGATGATGAGAACCTTACAAATGCGGATTGAGCTAATGTTAAAATGCTTGTAGATTTTTTAGAAAAATTTTCTATTGCTACAAATGAATTTTCTGGGCAATATTATCCTACTATTTCTAACTGTTTAATTTATATTGCAGAACTTGCAAATTTGTTTGCTCATTTTTCAGAGGGTGGGGAAATTTATAAACTTGCTATTGATTCTATGAGAAAAAAGTTTAAAAAATAGTTTTTCCCTATTCCTCCTATTTATGGTGTTGCTGCTTTCTTAAATACTTGTATGAAATTAGGAGGTCCTTAATTTTGGTATGAAACTGTTTATAAAGGTTTAGCACTTGAAGATGAGGAGTTGTCTAAACTTCCGGAAGCAATAGCCTCAATTAGAATAAATGCTCAAACTATTTATAATGCTTATCAAGTTGCATTAGATCATGCTAGACCAAATGTTCCAACTCCTTCTTCTTCTAGTTCTCAATCATCTAAAAGAACTGCGGGAGTAAGAGCACTTAGTGCTTGGACGGGGTTTAGGGGTTCTCAAGATTCTACTAGTAGTGAGTTTTCACAACTAAATGATTTTGAAGTTTATTTGTCACAGGAAATTGAGGAAGTGAATCCTGACGGCTCCTTTAATATTGTGGAATGGTGGAAGGACAAAGAAAAATACTTTCTGGTTCTTTCAAGATTGGCCCGAGATATTTTAACTATTCAAGCTTCAACAGTGGCATCGGAGAGCGCTTTCAGTCAAGCAAGACTTCAACTCGGTGATTATAGAGCGTCTATGAGGGAGGGCTTGGAAAAATCAGTACTTTTTAGAGATTGATCCGTTCGGAAAGAAGAAATTTTGGACTTGCTGAATCACAACCAGAGGTAGACGAAGCTTACAAAGAAATGCTAGATGAACTTGCGGAGGATTTTACTTCGCCCGGAAGCAGTGATGACCAAGCTTCTTTTCTGCCACCACCAACGGAAATTCCTCCGGACCTTAATGGATTTATGAAGTTTGTAAAAGATACCATATAACTTGTATGAACAAAAATTAGTATGTATTATGTAACTTGTATTTTGGCACATCTTGATTAATTTTTTCTTCTTCTCAATGGTGGTATTAGCACCTTGTTGTGCTCATTCCATATGGGGGAGAAAGACTAAGAAAGATACTGCCATATTTGTTTAATGCTATAATAAAATTATAACGCATTGCTTTGAATATCTCTTTACAATATTTTTGTCTTTAAATTTGAATTAAAAAATTTAGGTCACAATTCTATAATAAAATTTACAAGGAATTGCCTTAGATATTTTTATTATCATCTTTTTTTTCTTTAATTTCTATAAAATTTCAAAAACAAAAGTATCTGTTGGGCCCACTTGAGCCCACTTAGCCTGCGGCCAGGACCGTTTAGCCCGAGACCATTAGTTCATGGGCCGGGTCCCAGACTGGTTCCTACAAAAAGACCACTAGGACCGGGACTGTTTGGCCCGTTTAAATTGGGATCGGCCGGGGACAGGGATCGAGACCGTTTAGAACGGCCCACTTAGGCCCGGGACCGGCCCACATGCCACCCTTACAGCCGATGCAGCTTCACTCACTTGGGCTCAGTTTTCAGATATGATCTTGAGAGAGTTTGTTTCCCAGACCCTTCATGATGCATGACGCACAGAGTTTGAGTAGCTGCGTCAGGGGACGATGATAGTATCAGAGTATGCTATCAGATTCAGTAAGTTGTCCCGATAAGTACATACCTTGGTTTTTACTATCAGAGAGCGAGTCTGCAGATTCATCGAGGGGCTCAACTATGGTATTAGATTTAGCATGGCTCGAGAGTTGGATACATACACTCTCTATCGGTAGATGGTAGAGATCACACTGAGGTTGGAGGGTATGCATGCAGGCTGAGGGAGAGAGAGAGAGAGGACAGGGAGGCCAAGAGGCCTCGAGGTACTGGAGGGTTCAGTGGTGGACACACTATAACTACAACCCGTCATGGTAGGGGATATGTGAGTTGTCCAGTTCATTCTGCACTTCCATCTTTCAATGGTACTCCGGCTATTCCGAGGTCTCGGGTTGCTCATTTTTCTCATCCATTTTCTAGCGCACCTCCTGTACGGGATGCTTTCAGTGGTCAATCTAGCCGACTAGGTCAGAGTTAGTTTCAATACTTGCGAAACTTGAGAGCTTGTTTTGAGTGTGGTGATACCAGGTATATATTGAGGGACTATCCCTGACTTAGTAGGGGTGCACCTCCACAGACTACTTGGGCTCCACGGATTCCACCTGGTCCACAGATATGGTTTCTACTCCAGTTGCCGCTCCTGCTACGCCGTCAGCTTGGGGTGGAGGTCAGGCGGGTAGAGGTCACCCTAGAAGGGGAGACCATGCTATATTCTATTCTTTTTCGGATAGAACGAAGGTAGTTACATCGGATATTGTCATCACAGGTATGGTTCCAGTTTGTCTTAGGGATGCATTAGTTTTATTTGATTCGGAATCCACTTATTCATATGAGTCATCTTACTTTGCTCCTTATTTGTATATATTTTGTTGTTCTTTGAGTGCTTCTGTATATGTGTCCACGCTTGTGGGAGAATTTATTAATTTGGACCGTGTGTATAGGTCGTGCCTAGTTGTTGTTTGTGGTTTTGAGACCAGAATTGATCTATTGTTACTCAATATGGTAGACTTTAATGTAATCTTGGGCATAGATTGGTTGTCACCCTATCATGCTATTCTAGATTGTCACACCAAGACTGTGACACTAGCTACGCCGGGTGTGCCCCGGTTGTGTCCTTCCTTAAGGCACAATAGATGGTTGAGAAGGGATGTTATGCATATCTAGACTTTGTGAGAGATGTCAATGCTGATACTCCTATCGTTGAGTCTGTTCTAGTAGTGAGAGATTTCACAAATGTGTTCCTAGTAGACCTTTCAAGCATGTCGCCCAATAGAGATATCAATTTTGGTATTGACTTATTACTGAGCACTCAACCTATTTTTATTCCACCATATCGTATGACACCAGTGGAGTTGAAGGAGTTTAAGGAACAACTACAGGAGTTGCTTGATAAAGATTTCATTCGGTGTAGTGTTTCATCTTGGGGTGCTCTGATTTTGTTTGTGAAGAAGAACGATGGTACTATGCGGATGTGCATTTATTATAGGCAGTTGAACAAGTTTACAGTGAAGAACATGTATCCATTGCCACACATTGATGACTTATTTGACCAGCTTCAGGGTGCCAGAGTGTTCTCGAAGATTGATTTGCGGTCAGGGTATCATCAGCTGAAGATTCGGGATTCGGATATTCTGAAGACTACCTTCAGTACTTGGTATGGTCACAATGAGTTTCAAGTGATGTTATTTGGGTTGACCAACACCCCAGCAACATTTATGCACCTGATGAACAATGTATTCCAGCTATGTCTTGACTCCTTCATCATTGTGTTTATTGACGACATCTTGGTGTATTCCCAAAGTCAGGAGGATAATGAGCAACATTTGAGGATCATGCTCCAGACCTTGAAGGAGAAGAAGTTATATGCAAAATTCTCAAAGTTTGAATTCTAGCTTGATTTAGTGGCATTTTTGGGTCATGTGGTGTCTAGTGAGGGGATCAAGGTAGATCCGAAGAAGATTGAGGCAGTTTAGAGTTAGCCCAGACCGTATTCAGCTATGGAGATTCGGAGTTTCCTTGGGTTGGCTGGATATTATCGCTATTTCATAGAAGGGTTTTCATCCATTGATGCACCTTTGAGTAGATTGACTCAGAAGGGTGCTCCTTTCAGATGGTCTTAGGAGTGTGAGGTGAGCTTTCAAAAGCTCAAGACTGTTTTGACTACAGCCTCAGTGTTGGTATTGCCTACGGACTCAGAAGGGTGCTCCTTTCAGATGGTCTTAGGAGTGTGAGGTGAGCTTTCAAAAGCTCAAGACTGTTTTGACTACAGCCTCAGTGTTGGTATTGCCTACGGATTCTATTGGAGATGACGGGGTGTTTCGAATACAGTACCAGATATATGTTCCCAATGTGGATGGGTTGCATGAGTTGATTCTTGAGGAGGCCCACAACTCGTGGTATTCTATTCATCCTGGTGCCGCTAAGATGTATCAAGATTATTGGCAGCATTATTAGTGGACAAGAATAAATAAAGATATAGTAGAGTTTGTGGCTCGGTGCCTGAACTGTCAGCAGTTGAAGTATGAGCATTAGAGGCCTGGCGATTTGCTTTAGAGACTTGAGATTCCCGAGTGAAAATGGGAGAGTGTTATTATAGACTTCGTTGTTGGGCTCCCATGGACTTTGAAGAAATATGATGCCGTATGGGTGATTTGTATAGGTTGACCAAGTTGGCTCATTTTATTCCGGTGGTGACCACCTGTTCTTCAGAGTAGCTGGCTCAGATCTATATCCAGGAGATTTCCCATCTTCATGGCATGCCGGTGTCCATTATCTTTGATCGAGACACACAGTTCACATCGTATTTCTGCAAAGTTGTGCAGTATTAGCTAGGCACACGGTTTGAGTTGAGTACATCATTCCACCCTGATAGACGGAAAGTCCGAGCACAACATTTAGATATTAGAGGATATGCTTCGTGAATGCATTATGGATTTCGGGGGTTCTTAGGATCGATTCTTCTTTCTTGAAAAGTTTTCCAATAACAACTACTAATCGAGTATTCAGGTGGCTCCTTATGAGGCCTTGTATAGGAGGCAGTGTCGTCCCTAGTTGGTTGTTTAGAGCCGGGAGAGGCTAGGCTAATCGGCACAGATTTGGTTCGGGATGCCTTGGAAAAAGTCAAGCTGATTCAGAATCGACTTCGTATAGCACAGTCTAAAAAGAAGAGTTACACTGATCGGAAGGCTTGTGATGTGGCATTTATGTCGGGAGAGCGGGTTTTGCTTCATGTATCACCCATGAAGGGTGTGATGTGTTTCGGGAAGAAAGACAAGTTGAGCCCTAGGTATATCGGTCCTTTTAAGAGTCTTGAGAGAGTTGGTGAGGTGGCCTACAAACTTGCATTACCACCCAGTTTATCGGCAGTTTACCCGGTATTCCACATTTCCATGCTCTAGAAGTATTATGGTGATTCGTCCCATGTATTAGATTTCATCTCAGTCCAATTGGACAATGATTTGACTTATGTTAAGGAGTCAGTATCCATCTTGGACAAGCATGTCCAAAAGTTGAGGTCAAAGTTCAGTGAAGGTTCAATGGAGGGTTCATTCGGTCGAGGAGGCAACCTAGGAGACCGAGCATGACATGCGGAGACATTATCCTTACCTTTTCATCACTTCAGGTATGTCTCTATGCACGTTTGAGGACGGATGTTTGTTTTAAGAAGGGATAATGTAACGACCCGAAATGTCATTTTGTGTTTTTGTGCCTCGTTTCCCCTTTTGATGATTCACACATGTGTAATTTTTATTTTATGACTGTCGGGGTTGATTGGTTTTGTTCCCGAAAGTTTTCGGGTTTAGTTAGACTCTTTAGTTTTTGGCTTAGAAGTTTAAGTTAGAAATGTTGACCAAACTTTGACTTTTGTGAAAATGACCTCAGAACGGTATTTTGATGGCTCCAATAGCTTCATATTGTGATTTTGGACTTGGGCTTATATCCTGAATCAAATTCGGAGGTCCGTAGGTTGATTTGTATTATTTTGCTAAAAATTAGCAATTTGAGGTTTAGAAGTTTGACCGTAGGTTGACTTTTGGCTATCGGGTTTGAAATTTGGTTTTGGGACTTGGAATTGGTCCATTATGCTATTTAGAACATGTCTCCAAAATTTGGTTTCATTTGAAGCTGATTTGATAGTATTCGGCCCCTTGGTTGCAATTCTAGAGATTTTGAACTTGAAAATTCATGCGTTTTGGTGTTCAATTCGTAGTTCTAGATGTTATTTTTGTGTTTCTATCACGCGAGCGAGTTCGCATGATATTTTTAGACTTGTGTGGATGGTTGGTTTGGATCCCCAAGGATCGGATGAGTTTCGTACGATCCACAAAATGACGTTGTACTGAAAATAGGTTGCTGATGTGTGGTGCTACAGTTATCACAATTGCAAGCACCAGGTTCGCATTTGCGAAGTTAGTCATAGTTGGGTAGTTTCGCAATTGAGATAGATATTATCGCAATTGCAATAGGGATAGGGTTCGCAATTGCGAACCCATGGTTGTATTTGTGATGTCCCCTTGGGCTGTAAGTGGCCGCAACTGTGAGCCTTTCTTCGCAATTGCAAGGATTTGCAATTCCGAACCCAGTGTCGCAAATGCGATGCCTACAATTGAACATAAGGGTTGGAAGTCGAGATTTAGTCTCATTTCTCATATGTTAGAACCCTAGCCTCGGTAGGATGCGATTTGGAGAAGGGATTTTCATCTACTAATATTGGGTAAGTGATTTTAATCAATTTTCAACTATATTTAATGATTATATCTTAGATTTAACATCAAATTTATGAGAATCAAATGGGGAAAACTAGGGATTTTGTCAAAGTTTTGAAAAATGAATATTTGAGTATTGGATTTGAGTTTTGAGAGTCGATTTGGACTCGGATTTGAAAACAAAACACATACATGGACTCGTGGGGTTATGGGTAGTCGGAATCTACCCTTGGATCCGGGTTTTGACCGGGCGAGCTCGAGGTTGACTTTCTTTGACGTTTTGGAAAAAGTATAAATCATAGCTTTATCTATAGTAATTGTTTTCCCTTACATTGTTTGATGATATTAAGTCAATTTTTGTTAGATTTGGACTATGTGGAGGTGAATTTTAGGGGGAAAACTATATTCGAGGGTTGATTTGACCTAGTTGAGGTACGTATCTTGCCTAACTTTGCGTGGGGGAACTACCCCTTAGGATTTGGATTGATTGTATTATTGTGTTTTGTGGAAGACGTGTACATGAGATGACGAGTGTGTACATGGGCTATATGTGGTATATGACCGATTTAGGATGCTTAGACTCTTTTCATGCTTTTAATTGAATTGTCATAACATGTTATATCTTTCACTGCTAATCTACTCTTATATGTGTTAATCTAGTCTTACATGTTTTATTTGAAGTACCACTTATTATACCTCCTACTTGTTATACTTGCTCTCCTATGCTTATATAGAATTTGTTACATTCCTTGTTGTCTTGTTACCTCTTTAAATTGTTGAATTACTTTTAGTTGAAGTTGTTATTTTGTGGAGAATCTTCTTGTTGAGTTATTGGGTTAAAGTTGCCAAAGTCATCATCACATTGAGTTGAAGTTGTTAATTGTTGAGATATCTTTTCTTGTTGATCAATTTCTACTCATTTTGTTATTGTTATGATTCTTGTACACATTATTGTTGAGTGTAACGACCCGACCTGTCCTTTTGAATTTTAGTGTTTCATTCGGTAGTTTGAGTAGTTTCATATTATGTATTATGACTTGCGTGTATGGTTGGTTTCAGCTTTTGAGCGGTTCGGGATTGATTTGAAAGATTGATTCTCGTTTTAGAAGCTTTAAGTTGGAAGAGTTGACCAATATTTGACGTTTGGATAAACAGACTCGGAATTGAATTCTAATTATTTTAATAGGTTTGTGTGATGGTTTTGGACATGTCCACAAATTTTGGTTAAATTCCAATAAGTTTTGGATAAGTTTGGGTTGTATGGTGATTATTTTCGGTTTCGACATCGATTTGAGCATAAAGGTTACCAAGTTGAGCAAACAGCCTTTGATTCGTATTTTGACTAAACCATTATATCTGTATCGTAATTTTGGAACCATGGCAACTTGAATCATCAAGTTTTGACATCGTATGAAGAATTTATGGTCATTTTACTAAGAATTGGGTTGCCAGATTTATTTCATATTAATTATGAAATTGCCACTGAATTCGTATTTAAACATCTACACTATTTCCAATTATTGAAACCAATATATCTCCTTCATTATAAGATCAAATGGAGTTATTCAAAAGCCTAACGTGACTGGAATTTCACAAAGAATTCATTGGAGGCATCAAAAGCGAGTTTCAGAATTATTTATTACATGAAACGAGGCAGAACAACTGGGCAGAAGCATATAATATAGAAGGTTTGTTCATTTGGTCATATTTTGAGTTGGGGAGCTCGGATTTGAGCGATTTTGGAGTCGATGTTTCCCACATAGATTAGGGTAAGTGTTCTATACTTGGTTTTGGATATATTGCATGAATCCATCTTCATTTTTGGCATTTGATTGATAATTTCAAAGTGAAATATGGAGGGTTTTGTCTAAAATTTCATAAAGTGATTTTTTGAGTTTTGAATATCGATTCGGAGTCGGATTTAAGTGAAACTAATATGGTTGGAATCTTAATTGAATGGGTTGTAGGATTTTATGAGTTTTATCGGATTCCGAGATACGAGCCCGGGTTTGACATTTTAGTTGACTTTGTGATTCTGGTTAAAGATTCCACCTTTATCAATTGTGTTTATTTTCTTTGGAATTGTTTGATGTTCTTGAGTTGCTTTTGGCTAGTTTTGAGTCGTTCGGAGGTGGGTACGCATGGGATGGCATTTCTAGAGTATTGTTTGGCTTTCTCGGTATTGGATTCGGCTTGTTCGAGGTAAGTAACACTTCTAAACTTGGTACTGAGGGTATTAATCCCTGAACATATGTGTTATATGTTTGGTTTTGAGGTGATGCACATGATAGGTGATGGGCGTGTGGGTGTGCACCATGTGAATTATGACTCGGTAGATTTTATGGTACTGCGTAGTTACCTAATCTTGTTTCTATCCATAAAATTTCTACGTGCTAGAGTAATTGAGCTATGATCCATATTAGAAACCACGTTTGGGCTATATGCTTATTTTGTTGGGATCCACTGAGATCATTTCTGCTGTTCAATAAAAACTCCTCTCTCGATTTGAGCAAAGTGGATGACTCTCGAGAAGGTTCTAATGGATTCAAGATTTATATGTAGCAATTGAGAAATTTTTTGATTTGTATATGGCTAGAATCTGAGATTTATATTGGATGGTGTCGAGACTTGTGGTATTTCTATATCATTATAGATTCTACATTTCAGTATCAGGAAGGTGAAGTAAACAACTTTATATTCATAAAAGGTCTCTTCAGAGTGGGTGTCTCGGTTGTGTTACTTTTGGGGTGCTTAACAGGGAATACAACGACTTATGGGCCTTAGGGCGGTGTAGTTTTATGCTAAGATCTCTTGTGGTGAACTTTGGGTAAGGATCGTGGTGTCCTGGCGAGGAGAAGTGTCAACTTGAGGGTAATTTGGAAGGAACTCGGGGAAATAGGACAACTTGGTAGTTTGTTGAATCAACACGGTAATGGATATGATTGGTTCTTTGGGTACGTATGATGTGGTGAGTCTCTACAGGTGTTTTGTGACAATACTCTTGGGTTTGGCGACCTGTATGGCTTGGTTGAGTTAGAGAGATTCAGTTTTGATGGGTTGGTTATGTGCACATGGTTTCGAAGAGTTCTCAATGGTTTCTACCATGGTTTGAGATGGATATTTCCTATCGGTGTGAGGAGCATGTTTTGTATTATTATTTTATCCTAGATGGGATCAAACGGAAGGTTTCTGACTGATCGGGTATGTATTCTGCTGGTGACTCAGAGTTGATTACGAGATTCTCATGCTTTTCATATGATGGCATGATATATGTGATACGTCTTGTGGGATTAAGATTTGCATGTACAAGGTGACGGCTCAGTTTTGAAGGGAAGGTCATGAATCTTGAACAATATGGACAGTTTCAGATGTTTAGATTAATGCTATTACTACTTGATATTGCTTGAGAAGGGTGTGTATTTCAGAAGGCGCATTGTGTTTTGACTTACAGATGCTTTATTGGTATTGCGGTACTCGCCTGGTTGATCGAGTGCTGATGTTCAGATTTTTCTATATGGCATGGAAGAATTATAGAAGTATTTCTCGTAAGAATGATTATGTATGAAGGATGTGTCAGTCACTTGAGTGTTGGAGATGGGATCAGATCTGGTGATTCTTTTGTATTCTGGTGGTTTGGAGATTAGGAGTCTCAGAGGCAGATTATTCCTTGGCTGCGGACTGTGAAGGTATGGCCAAAGTAAGATATCTAACAGTAGGTGTTATGGTTATGCCATTGAGGACTTTTGGAAGGTTATTTATCTATCTGTGGATGACCGGAGTTGATTTGGGGGCCCATTGGTAGGCCAATGAGGATGTGTATTCTACATCGGGTCGGATTTGTTGACTCAGCACTATTATTATTTAGGGGTGTGTCATTCAGTTGGAGTTAAGCTTTTTTGCATTCTGATATGTTCTATGTGTTGCTCTTCTATGCTATAATGAGTTGTGATTTGTTGGTTATACGCACACTAGATGCGTTTCTTCTTCAAGCGAGATGGTTATTAAGGTACTGATTGGCTGATTACGCCATGATTATAGGGTTGGACGGGTGTTTGGATGCGGTCACGCGTTGCAGTGGAGTATGTTGAGATATGATATTTTGTGTTAGATTCGTGTGTCTTGGTTCTACCCATGTGTGATGAGTTTATAGCTTTGTGTTTGTGGTGGTACCTGTTGAGCTTGCGAGACAGATCTCTCATTTGATTCATTTGTTTCATGTTTGAGTACATTGGAAATGTTGCTTATTGGTGCACAGATTGCACAGGTTGTGGCTTTAGGTTGTATTGGTGGAGCATGTCCGTAGTATAGTTGTGTTTGATAAGATGAGGTCATTGGACCTAGAATGGGAAGCTACTATGGTCAAAAGTTATTGTTGTGAGCATCTGAGTTATGTGGTATATCATGTGATTACATCTTGGGTTATGGTTATGACTTGATACAACTTGTTCAGACTTATACAATGTGTAGGTGCGAGATTCGGGTGTTGCAAGGAATTCTGGATGTTGGAAATTGGGTTTTAACGTTTATGGACTAAGGTTGAAGTAAGGATCCTTTGTTAGGTGGTGTTGTCGAACTTATATGGATTGGGGTGATGTGGGATCACCCATGGTTATGTGTATGGTGAGGGTATATAATGATTTGATGGCTTTGGAACGACTCTTGTCACGTTCGAGGACGAACGTATGTTTAAGTGGGGGAGAATGTAACGACCCGATCGGTCGTTTTGAGCTTTAACGTTCCATTCGGTGGTTTAAGACTTTGAACAACTTCATATTATGTATTATGACTTGTTGTATGGTTGGTTTCGGTTTTTGAGCAGTTCGGGATTGATTTGGATGAATGATTCTTGTTTTAGAATCTTTAAGTTGGAAGAGTTCACCAATGTTTGACTTTTGGGTAAACGGACTGGAAATCAGGTTTTAATTATTCTAATAGGTTTGTATGATAATTTTGGACATGTCCAAAAAATTTAGTTAAATTCCGATGAGTTTTGGATAAGTTTGGGTTGTATGGTGATTGTTTTCGGTTTCGACGTCGATTTGAGCATAAAGGTTACCATTTGAGCTAACGGTCTTTGATTCGTTTTTCGACTAAACCATTATATTTCTATCATAATTTTGGAACCATACCAACTAGAATCATCAGGTTTTGACATCGTATAAGGAATTTATGGTGATTTTACTAAGAATTGCGTTGCCAGATTTGTTTTCAGATTAATTATGAAATTGCCACTGTATTCGTATATAAAAATCTACACTATTTCCAAATATTGAAACTAACATATCTCCTTCATTATAAGGTTAAATGGAGTGATTCAAAAGCCTAACTTGATTGAAAGTTTACGAGGAATCCATTAGAAGCATTAAAAATGAGTTTCAGAATGGTTCATCACATGAAACAAGGTAGAACAGTTGGGCAGAAGCATATAATATCGAGGGTTTGTTCATTTGGTCATATTTAGAGTTGGGGACCTCGGATATGAGCGATTTTTGAGGAGATTTTCACCGCATGGATTGGGGTAAGTGTTCTATACTCTATTTTGGTTATATTTCATGAATCCATATTCATTTTTGGCATTTGATTGATGATTTCAAAGTGAAATTTGGGGGGTTTTGTCTAAAATTTCAGAAAGTGAATTTTTGAGTTTTGAACATCGATTCATAGTCGGATTTGAGTGAAACTAGTATGGTTTGACTCTTAATTGAATGGCTTGTTAGATTTTGTGAGTTTCATCGGATTCCGAGGTGCAGGCCCAGGTTTGTCTTTTTGGTTGAATTTGGGCTTTTGATTAAAGATTCCACCTTTATCAATTGGGTTTGTTTCCTTTGGCATTATTTGATGTTCTAGAGTTGCTTTTGGCTAGTTTCGAGTCGTTCGTAGGTCGATACGTCTGGTATGGCATTTCTAGAATATTGTTTGGCTTGTTCGGTATTGGATTTAGCTTGTTCGAGGTAACTAATACTTCTAAACTTGGTGCTGAGGGTATGAATCCCCGAACATACGTGTTATGTGTTTGGTGTTGAGGTGACACACATGATAGGTGACGGGCATGCACCGTGTGAATTATGACTCGGTGGATTCTGTGGTACTGTGTAGTTACCAAATCTTGTTTCTACCCATGAAATTTCTACGTGCTAGAGTAATTGAGTTGTGATCCATGTTAGAAACCATGTTTAGGCTATATGCTTATTCTGTTGGGACTCACTAAGGTCATTTTTGTTGTTGAGTTATTTGCTTAAATTGCGATTTCATACTCAGTCATATTCATTCATTTACATATCATATCTCAGTCTCTGTTATCATTTATTGTTACATCATGTATCATTATTTGAGATTGATATGAGATTTGTGAGCCCGAGAGACTAGAGAGATTGATGATTGAGTTGAGGATGAGGGCATGATTGTGACTGATATTTATTGGATTGGGCTGCATGCCGTAGCAGGCTTTATTGATTCATGATAGGATTAGGCTGCAAGCTGTAACTGGTTTTATTGATTCATGATGGGATCGGAATGCACGCCACAAGAGGCCATGTTGGCTTACATTAGCGCTTGGGCATGATCCGCCCCTCCGAAGTCTGACATACCAGCAGTGAGTGCATGTACCGAGTGTCGAATGATTGAGTACACTGAGTGATCGAGTGTACCGAGTGATTGAGTGTGAGACAGTGAGATTGAGTACTATAAGAGTGTGAGTATATGAGCTTATCACTGTGATGGATTACATTTGACATGCATACTTGGCATGTAGGCATAGAGATGAATTTCCTCATGCTACATCGTTTTGTGACATTTATTACTTCACATGCACATTGACATATAGGCATAGAGATGTATTTTCCTCATGCTATCTGAGAATGAAATATCTTATCTGTTGTTGAAAGTTTTGGGGGAAATCATAGTGTTTCGATTTACTCTTATTTTGGTGATTTCAGTTAAAGATTTGGGTTTTATTGTTATACCTGAAAAGCATGCCTATTTTTCGTAGTTGTGAACGAGTTGAGCATCATATCTTTGAGTTATTGCTTGTACTGCTTTTATCATATTATTACGAGTTGTTCTTGGCTATTGGTGTTGAACTCTAACTATTATCTAAGCTTGTCACTACTTTCAACATAAGGTTAGGTTTGTTATTTATTGAGTACATGGGGTCGGTTGTACTCATACTACACTTTTGCACCTTGCGTGCGGATTTTGGAGCTGATGTTGCTGTGTATGGAGGGAGCTGGCATTGAAGATGTAGTTGCGCTCCTGCTATAGCTGCCTCTTGTTCTTGGTAGCTTTAGATTTATAATTCTGTTTACATACATCTCGAACATATGATGTATTTATTTCATATCAACTTTGTAAAATTCTATGTATTAGAAGCTCATGATTTGTACTACCAGTGCTTGGGGAGTTGTATAAAATTCAATTATTTCATTTTTGACTCTTATCATTATCATTATATTGTGGTGTATTGTTAATTGGCTTACCTAGCAGGTTGGGTTAGGTGCCATCACGATTAGTTAGAGTTTGGGTCGTGACCAGTTGATATTAGAGCTCTAGGTTCATAGGTTCTACGAGTTATGACCAAATGTCTAGTAGAGTTTACGGATCAGTATGATGACGTCCACACCTATCTTCGAGAGGCTACAGGGCATTTAGGATCAACTTCCCATCTTTGTTTCCTTATCATGCGGAATTGATTTAGCTTGAAAAGTATCTCTTTGAATTTCCTTCCATTAACTTGTATGTTATGTGAGCACTCGGTATCAGCTATGCAATAACGGTTTGTGGATTCCATGGATGAGGTACAAGATGTGTTTTTTGTGTTTTGGTGATGGGCACATTTGGAATACTTGAGGCCCCGTTTGGACCACAACTTAAGCTCAATAGTTTCAGTTGTGTGAGCATGTACTTTTGGACTTCTATGTCCAGTGGTGTCCCTATGAGTGGGACTGGTGGCTCGCTGAGTGGTTGGATGGCTTTATGATGAGTAGGATGTGACTGCGGGATGTGTTCAGATGGTTTAAATATGGCGGGAAGAGTTTGCTTGAGATGTGAAAAGGACTATTGGATGCTCGATTTATGTGTATGTGTCATACAATCTTTAGTTATGATGGTTTTTGAGAGATTCTTTCGTGCTATTTCACTTGTGGAATGAAGTAGATTTTCATGTCTTGTTGATGAGTTCAGAATTAGGAAGATTAAATGATTGCATAGTAGTTGTGGCTGTGAAAGGGTATAGAGAGATGTCAGTTTGAGGCTAAGCGGCTGGGTTATCACCTGCGGGGTAATCTACGGATGTGTGATCCTTATGATGTTATATGGAGGGTTTCTTTTCTACCAGAGGGTATAGGTATTGCGATTTAAGTTTGGATTGGTTGAGAAAGTTGACCTGACCATCACGAGGATGAATGCGAGCTTAAAAGATGATTTGATGTATTATATGGTTTGTGTTACATGAGCTTATGAAGGATTTAGTTGAATCTCACTGCGATATTATGGCAGTATTAGAGTATGGGCATTGTGAGTTATCGAAAGTTTTAATCAATGGAATTTAACCAAGTAGGGGAGTCTGCTATCGATGATTTGATTGCATGGTTACGTGTTGTATTGGTTTCGGTCTGAGGCATACTTGTGGATCGGTTATGACTTGCAAAGGCTGGTTTTGTAGATGACTTAAGCAAGGAAACTTTTGGATGCATGGTGTATTACACTTTATGGGTATATGGGAATCATGAAATGATTGAGTTGTTATTCATGAAAGATGTAGTGCGTATGGAGTACGAATTTGCTCAGTTGCGTTAAGGCAGGGGTTACTTCTTTGGGTGTTGTCGTGCTAATGGGGCACAGGTCGTTCCGCCCATTTGGGCGGTGAAATTGAGATTTGATCAGAGTGGATGACTCTCGAGAAGGTTCTAATGGATTCAAGATTTATATGTAGCAATTAAGAATTTTTTGGATTTGTATATGGCTAGAATATGAGATTTACATTGGATGGTATCGAGACTTGCGGTATTTCTATATCATTATAGATTCTACATTTTAGTATCATGAATGTGAAGGAAACGAATTTATATTCACTTAAGGTCTCTTCGGAGTGGGTGTCTCGGTTGTGGTACCTTTGGGGTGCTTAACAGGGAATACAACGACTTATGGGCCTTAGGGCGGTGTAGTTTTATGCTAGGATCTCTTGTGGTGAACTTTGTGTAAGGATCGTGGTGTCCTGTAAAGGAGAAGTTCCAACTTGAGGATAATTGAGAAGGAACTCGGGGAAATAGGGTAGCTTGGTAGTAGGTTGGATAACACGGTAATGGATATGATCGGTTATGATATGGTTGAGTTAGAGAGATTCAGTTCTGATGGCTTGGTTATGTGCAAATGGATTTCGAAGAGTTCTGGATGGTTTCTTCCACGCTTTGAGATGGATATTTCCTACCGGTGTGAGGAGCATGTTATGTATTCTGATTTTCTCCTGGATGGGATCAAATGGAAGGTTTATGACATATTGGGTATGTATTCTGCTGGTGACTCAGATTTGATTATGAGATTCTCGTGTTTTTCATATGATGGCATGATAGATGCGATGCGTCCTGTGGGATTGAGATTTGCATGTACAAGCTGACAGTTCAGTTTTGGAAGGAAGGTCGTGAATCTTGAACAATATGTACAGTTTCAGATGTTTAGATGAATGCTATTACTACTTGGTATTTCCTGAGAAGGGTGTGCATTTCAGAAGGCGCATTGTGTTATGACTTAGGGATGCTTTATTGGTATTGCGGTACTCACCTCTGAGAGTGTTAGTATATGAGTTCATCACTGTGATGCATTATATTTGATATGCATACTTGGCATGTAGGCATAGATATGCATTTCCTCATGCTACACGGTTTTTTGACATTTATTACTTCACATGCACATTGACATGTAGGCATAGAGATGTACTTTCCTCATGCTATGTGAGAATGAAATATCTTCTCTGTTGTTGAAAGATTTTGAGAAAAATCACAGTTTTCTGATTTACTTATATTTTTGGTGATTTTAGTGAAAGATTTGGGTTTTACTGTTATATTTGAAAAGCATGCTTATTTTTTGTAACAGTGAACGAGCTGAGCATCATGTCTTTGAGTTATTGCTTGTACTGCTTTTATCATATTATTACGAGTTGTTCTTGACTATTTGTGTTGAACTCTAACCGTTGTCTAAGCTCAACATTGCTTTCAACCTAATGTTAGGTTTGTTACTTATTGAGTACATGAGGTCGGTTGTACTCATACTACATTTTTGCACCTTGCGTGTAGATTTTGGAGTTGATGTTGTTGTGTATGGTGGGAACTGGCATTGAAGATGTACCTGCATTCCGGTTATAACTGCCTCTTGTTCTTGGTAGCTTTAGATTTATAAATCTATTTATGTACGTTTCGAACAGATGATGTATTTATTTCATATCAGTTTTGTAAATTCTAAGTCTTAGAAGCTCATGATTTATACTACCAGTCCTTGGGGAGTTGTATAAAATTCAGTTATTTCATTTTTAACTCTTATTATTATCATTATATTATGGTTTATTGTTAATTGGCTTACCTAGCGGGTTGAGTTAGGTGTCTTCATCACTAGTTGGATTTTGGATCGTGACATTGAGCCATGGGCTATTTGTTGTGGAAATATTGATATTATTGATTTTTGACAATTTGTGGCATATGAGCACTTGTGGTGCGAGTTGTGATTGTGTTGTGATATTGATGCACATGCGGCGGTACAAGGATAGGGGTTAATGTGCATGCGACGACATAAGTGGGAAATTATGTGCGTGTTTCTATTAAGGGAAATTACTTGAAGCCACGCGGCGACATAAGGGGCTAAAGTACCTGTAGCCATTTTGGAAAAAATATTTTCAAAAATATCTTTATGTAAGGCTCACGCAGTGGTATAAGGAAAGATTTTGATTGAAATTGTAAAATGTGAATATGAGGCGGTACCTTAGTAGTGATTCTTGTTGTACATTCCATGTTGAAAACACTTATGGGTTGAACAGTTCTTGTTGTTTTTCCTTGTCTTACCTGTTTTTGTCTGTATTTGATTTCTTGTGGTTCTCATTACATGTTCGATTCTTGTTGTCTCTTGCCTTAAATTCTGCCATTAGCTTATATTATCAAACTGTTTTGTTATCATTCATTTTCTCGTTTTCCGTTAATTGTCTTTATCATACTTTGTTCTGTTTATCTTGTCCTAGTAAGTGTCTTGACCTGGCCTCGTCACTACTCTACCGAGGTTAGGCTTGATATTTACTTGTACCGTTGTGGTGTACTCATACTACGCTTCTGTATATTTTTGCTCAGATCCAGGTACTTCTTATCAGGTTAGGCATCAGTGATTTGGCTATACATTTCGGAGATTTTAAAGTATACCTAATTGGTGCTCGCAGGCCTCGGAGTCACCTTCAGTCATTACTTTTACTACTATTTATCCTTCTATTCAGACAATGTTGTATTAGAGATTCTTAGATTATTTCTGTAGAGCTTATGATTCAATTTCACCGATTTTGGGAATTTTGACACAGATATTCTGTTTTGAGTTATTATGAGTTTTTATCGAACCATCTCATCATCTAGTTGTTAATTTGTTGAGTTGTTCATAAATGCTAGGCTTATCTAATCTTAGTGATTAAGTGTCATCATGACTAACTTAGGTCGGATTTTGGTGTTTGTGCGCTTTAGTAAAAGCTGATCATTCCACCCTATTGGAGAAGTCTTAATGATTGGATACTGTCATTATTTGAGGTTCTTCCATCTACAAATTTCGTAGTCAACTGTGGAAAAACATCTTAGTGGAAGGTGCATTTTGCATTATTCACATTAGATTGGTGTTTCCAGATCTATTATTAAATGATTCTTGAGAATAAGGTGAAACTAAAGTGCACGTATATTGAAAAGGAGGATTCAGAACTATTGCGGCTGGCGCAACAGTACTGGTAGCACCGGTAAATAACCTTGATCACTAAATTCTTCTAGGTATATATAGAGCATTAGCGGTAAGTGGTAACATTCACATTCATAATGTGAAAGTTTACGTTTATGGTTTATACTTGCTAGTGCACTAGAGAAGAGTGAATCAATTTTTTTTTTTAATAAAGACACAAACTCAATGTTCTCTATCAGTTAATGAAAATTTCATTTTCTGCCTGATAGTGAATATCTATTTCATATTTCCTTTTTTCCTTATTTTATGGTATGATTTTCCTTGCCTTCAAGGTTTGTGCTTTGATAAATTGCTATTTGAAGTTTACTTGGTGAGGGCCTTATTGTATTGTTGCCTTTTAATTTGGTGGCCTCTTCTTTTACTTGTCAAAAATGAGTTTTAAGTACTACAATTTGTGAAAGATGACATTGTGTGCTTCATTTTTTATGTTAACTTTCAATATTAGCTCCACTTTGTTGCGTCTCCAACAGTTGTTTTATGCAGTAAACAAGATAGAACATAGTTTGGTTTAAGAATTATCTGCAGCATGCTTTCATTTTCAGCATAAAATCTCTTCCTTGACTCTCTTTTTTTTTTTTTTTTAAAACAATCTGCAGGGAGTGAGTTTTGGAGGTCAGAATATTGATCCACTACTCTGGAAGATTATAAATGCAGAGGAGGATCAAGGTTCCTTGCTCTGGTAATGATTTGAACAACAATTTTTTTTTCATAAAAAGTTGAATCCAGAATCTTGTTCTCTCAAGTTTTTTGGAGTATTTGTATTGATTATGAGTTTCATCCATTTACACTTAGGTGAGGATCCATGTTAAAAGACTCTATGCATTTTGAGGAAGATGCTTTCAGACCAGTTTTGCATTGATATGATGGTTGCAAGTTTTGTCTTGTGCTCTACATACCTAAGGTAATATGAGAATTAATTGTCAGGGATTGTCCCATATGCAACAGTTACTAAAAGGTTGAAATCTGTAACTCTAAACCTTATTTTCTTCTGCAGACTTTGGACTTGCTAGATCTTTGTGAAAAAGCTGTTATCTTGGCGTGTTGAAGTCATGGACTAATTATCAAACAAGGTAATGTTCGATCTCCTTATTCTTCAAGCACTGTTCCTATTTCAGTCTATGGTTCCCCGGCAAGAGACAATGTTAAGAAAGAAAAGATCGACCTCGTGTCTCAAGTAAAAACTTGATGCACTTAAAGCATGTATTGTTCTTGTTATGGGTCTAAGTATCAGTAATATGCAACTTCTTCATGGTTGTCAATATTTGTGCTCAAAGTAATACATCATTTAGACTTCATGTTTTGTAGAAAGATTCTGAGTTCTTTAATTAACTAAGCAGCTGTTTATAGTTTTATTAGACACTAAATTGAGTGAATCTTTTATTGTACTGACCACCACATAAAGCTATGTCTTCTCTCTTTATGCAGCTCTCCAGGATTAGAGTAGTCATCTTTCAGGTACTTATCAAGCACTTAATTAATGGCTCCTTCTTAGATAGCATCCTCTACATTCAATTCAACAACAGTGATAAATCAAGAAACTACAAGATGGGGATGTCATCTGCATAAGAAATTTTTCTTTTGGATTTTGTAGAGATTCCATTGTCATACTTTTAACTCTTATGATCAGTGTCTCTTAGCCAGGCAGGTTGAAAGACGATCTCTCAAAGCTTGGAGAAAAAGGACAATCTTTTTCTAAGAGGTTGGAAATGGTCAATGATAGTAGGATTGTTGCAAACAACTCATCACTCACAGTGGATATTTCATAATATTTCTATTATCCTGTAGAGCTTCGTTCCACAATGCATGAAAACACTATGAAGTGTTAAAATGTTGTACCCATTGAATCAAACTGACAGTAGTATTTTCTTTAGTTTAAGTGGTTGGATAATCGGCTATTTGGGTTAAATCTTCTATTAAATACTTGTAAGTATAAAAAATTTCTTCTTATAAAAGTGCAAATAACACAAATAATTGTATCGAGCACAGGCTCATGCGGGCACGAACCATCTAGTATGTAGATAAACAACTCACTTTTCGTTCATATGGCTTTTCAAACAAAGGAGAAATGCGGCATAATATGTACCAATGAGCCTTTTGCTTCACACACTTTTTCAGAAGCAAGTTTTATTTTAAACAGCTAAAATGAAAATTGCATGTAAATATTCAATAAAGTTTAATTAGTAACCCAAACAATAAGGTAAAAAACTTACTATATCAAATTAAAATATATTGATAATGTAATATTCCTTTTTCTTTTTTTTACGTTATTCATGTATATAAGTTAGTAAATCTTACTATTATATAGTAGAATAGTTTAACTATTTTGCACTAACATTGTAGAAACATTACATTATTAAGTCACTTAAAACTTATAAGTAACTAAATTACTATAGCAAACATAGATTGATAACTTGAAAAACAAAATGACCTATTACTCGCGGTAAAAATATATTTACGACAGTGTACATGGGTTAAATCCTTTAGGGGTCGTTTGATTGAAAAGAAGCTATCCCATGATTAGTTATCCCGGGATTCTATATTCTGGGATTAGTTATCTCACTCTCTAATAGGGATAAAAATAATATTACAATTCTGGGATAACTAATTCCAAAATTAGTTATACCACGATTTTATCACAACCAAACATGAATAAACTCATCTCAAATTTAATCCCCAGATTAATTTTCTCATATCCGTCATACCAAATGATCCCTAAAAGAATACATACACAAGTTTTTACTTGCACTTGCTGATTCAGAATTTTTATTACCATAAGTAGGAACATCTTTCTATTAATTGATTTAGAATGTTATAGCTTTCATCAGATGCGGATTTAGGATTTGACTCTATGGGTTCAATCTCTAATATTCTTAGCATTTAACCTATTGTATTGTTAAAGTTATGCGTTCATATTTACTAGTTTTTGTAGTTTTGCTGCATTTGTACATAAATTTATATTTCACGTCGAAAGTACTAGGTTCAGTTGAACCCGACACTCCTATGTTGCATCCACCCCTAGCTTTCATTGTCACGACCCAAAATTTCAACCTATCGTGATGGCGTCTAACACACTTACTAGGCATGCTGGCGATCATAAGACAACTAAACATGAATAAAACAAGTTTAATAAATTCAACAACGAAGAATCTCATAAATAACTTATCAAAGAAACTGAAACTCTACTACAACCATCCCAGCATCTGGTGTCAACGAGTACATAAGCTACTAAGTAACAACATAGTCTTAACCTCTAGTACAACTATCTATGTAATAGAACAATACTGAATAAAAATGAAAGAAAGGAGAGTCAAGGTCTGCGGGCGTCATAGTAGCTACCTCAAGATCTCCGTACAGGTGCTAGCACCAATATAACAATCGCCGTGTACAGAAGTACCTGGATCTGCACACGAAGTATAAAGTGTAGTATGAGTATGATCGACCCAATGTACTCAATAAGTATTGTAACTAATCTTGATAAGGTAAAAGAAGAAAAAATTATAAATGATGCTAGCTATCACCTGTACAATTTCATCTTCTTAGCAAATACAGAGCAGTAATGAAATCGAATCATAAAGCACAGGAAGGAACATCTATGTGTACTTGTGTACAGATTCTCATATACTCTGCTCAGTCAATATTCGGCATATAGAGATGATATGTAGTTCAAGCAAGTAAATAATCACAAAAAATTCAAGTAAAGATGACATGCAAAAATCCAAACAACACTGGCAAGATTTCCTCAACCTTTCCAATTCCATACCCAACCACCGATCATATTCCCTCAATATCCATGTGTACACCATCAATAGAGAAACATGAGAGGGTGACCCTAGGTGGATGGATCCATATCCACACACAAGCACGGCCAATTCAACGTGCTACCAGCCCAGCATGGTCACAGGCTCAATATCATAATCCGCCAGGGGTGGTCATAGGCACAACAACAACAATCCAACTGGCGTGGTCATAGGCACAATAACACAATCCCGTCCAGCATGATCACATGCACAATAACACAATTCTCCCGGCGTGGTCACAGGCATCCAATCTGATCCTATTACACATGAGCAAATAAATAAGAATACATGTATGTGCTAAATGAATATCAAATCTCATGCTCCTGGACTAGTATAAATGACATGCTAAAGTGTAGGCATGTGCAAAGTGTGCTATCATAGCTCAAATCGGTAATTTCATCACAGAATAGCATTTATCAAGTTCATTCAGGGATTAAACCTCTTTGTAGCCTCAAACATGGATCAAATAGTTCACAACAATGTCACAAAAGTGAGAACATCATAGCTTAAAGCTTAATAGTCAAATCTAGGCATATCATAGCCTAAGCACAACCCGAGCATAGATAAATACCCCCGGTGTAAGCACATGGGCTCAAACCCCACACATGCTCGCACCTAATAGCACGTAGCTATCACAATAATTCAGGCAACTAGTGCCTCAACCGAATTTTGATAAGATACTTACCTCAAGCAACCAAATTCACTATGCTAGCAGGCCCTTTCCGCGTGTATTAATCTTCGGAAGGCTCGAATCTAGCAAACATAATGTAATATTGTCAATAAAAGCTATAGGAATTGATAATAAATGATAAATCTAAGATCTTTAACCAAAATAAAAGATTCAACCTCCGACATATTCCTTGAAACCGACAAAATTTACGAATTCTGAAGACCTATTCAATAATGAGTCCAACCATACAAAAATTATCAAATTCCGATCACAAATCGAGCCTCAAATCCCCAAATTTCACTCTCCAATAACATTGTCAAAAAATCACCAAATTCTAACTTAGATCCATGAGAAAGAGGTGAAATAATCATTGGATATTCAATATTTACGGAAAAAAATTATTAAAAGTCATTTACCTCTTCAATTTAGTTGGATACCTCTCCAAATATTTCCCTAGACGGAACATCAAAATCCAAAAAATGATAAAATATACCAAACCCTTCAATTTTATGCTTCTGCCCAGCGATCCCGCTTCTGCGGCCTAGAAGTTTGCTTCTGCGGAGCTGCACCTGCGGTAAAAGGTGTGCACTTACGCAAACCACTTAAGTCACGCCCCTCCGATTCTGCAGAAAGGCTACCGTTCATGCGCTTCCCTTCATCTCAGAAGCGACCTCGTTTCTACGGAGACAAACCTCGCATATGCGATCCAACTACACCCATCCACTTCCGCATCTGTGCTCATAAGGCCGAACCTGCGGTGCTGCATCTGCGGTCACTCCCACCGTAGGTGCGAATGCACCAGAACTGAAGCATACCCAAAATCCCGTAAGTCTACAATCAATCTGATTTCAATATGAATCACACCCAAGAATCGCGGTGTCACAACCCAAAATCCCAAGTGACGTGATGGCGCCTATCATGATACTAGGCAAGCTGACAACTCACACATACCAACATCTTGAAATTTAAAATATACGAAAATAAGTTTAAGTAAGTAAAAGTCTCATAAAATTTGATGAAGACGTCACAGCTCAATATAGAATTTCTCATAACCGAGGTGTCACTGAGTACATGAGCATATATACAATAACATAGTCTGATACATTGTCTAAGAAAATAGAACAGAATAAGTAAAACTGAGAGATATGAGAGGGGAGTCAAGGTCTGTAGACGTCAAGGCAGCTACCTCGATAATCTGCCAATGTCTAAAACTCGGAGATCAGCAACCACCGTGCCTGAAAACACCTGGATCTGCACACAAAGTGCAGGGTGGAGCGTGAGTACAACCAACTCAATAAGTAACAAGTCTAACCTTAGGACTGAAAGCAGTGACGAGTCCGAACAATACGTTCCAAATACTTAATTTAACAGTACGAAAATTTACAAAACATATGACAATAATATCTCAGAGAAACTTATAATCTCCAGGTTCCAGTACATGAATGTAGACATGCTTCCACGTTTAACAGTTAAACGCAAAACAGATAAAATATGTCAAGTTTAAATGATATGAGGAATATGGCATCTCTATATCTACATGCCAATATGCATATCATATGTGGTAGAACACAATGGGAGCCTCGCGTACTCACACTCTCAGAGTACTCAACCTAACAGTCTCAATTCTCATTCATCACACTCAATCACTCAACTTGTACGGTACCCGCTGCGGCGTATAGCCTGATCCCATCATGAATCAATAGCAACTGCGCTTACTGTGGGTGTGTAGACTCCGAAGGGATAGATCTAGCTCTAGCGCTAATAAATCTTGCAGTGACACGCAACCCGATCCCATCGTGAATCAATAATACCTGCTGTGGCATGTATCCCGATTCCATCATGAGTCAATAATGTCCACTGAGGCGTGTAGCCCGATCCCATCAATATCACTCAAAAACAGGCCCTCTGCCTCATTCAATCATCAATCTCTCCAGTCTCTCGTGCTCACAATACTCATGCTAAACAGCCCAAATCAATGATACATGATGTGACAATGTATGATAACAGAGACGGAGAAATGATATGCAATGATGAATGCGACTGAGTACATAACTGCAATTAAGCAAATAACTCAACTGCGAAGAACGACCATTGTGCGTCCCAATAGTACCAGCACATAGCCTAAACATGATTTCTAACATAAATCACAACTCAAGTGCCCTAACACATAGAGTATAGTAAGAATATTCCGATAAGATAGCTACACAGTTCCATGGAATCGACTGAATCACAATTACTATGGTGCATGCCCACATGCCCGTCACTTAGCATGCGCGTCACCTCAACACCAATCACATAGAACGTAATTTCAGGGATTCATACCCTCAGAACCAAGTTTAGAAGTATTACTTACCTCAAACCATGCAAATCTCTACTCCAACAAGCCCTTGCCTCGCGAATCGGCCTCCGAATACCTCTAATCTAGCCACAAACAATTCGATAGAATCAACTCAAGCTATAGGAATAAATTCCATATAAAAATGCTAAGTTCTTAATCAAAACTCAAAAAGTCAACTCAAAAGTCAACCCCCGGGCCCACGTATCGGAATCTGATGAATTACAAAATCCGAACACTCATGTAATCACGAGTCCAATCATACCAAAATTATTCAAATCAGACACTAAAATCTCGCTCAAATCCCCAAAATTTGGCCTAAGAAATATTCTGCATTTTCCCCAAATATTTCAACCCAAATCACTAATTAAATGATGAAATCAAGGATATGTTCATGTAATTTAACCAAAACCGAGTTTGAATAACTTATCCCAATCAATCCCTTGAAAAATTCTCCAAGAATTGCCTCGAACCGAGCTCCCAAATTCATATTGTGAAATGAACTCAAACCCTCGTTTTTGAGACTTTAAATTCTGCCCATATATCCCTCAATCGCGATCACGAAAAATGCCTTGCGATCGCGAAGGACAAAACTAAGTTGCCCTAGAATTACCTCTACGCGAATGCGAAAAGCTCCATGCGAATGCGATGCACTGACCCTTAGACCTACGCAATCGCGACCCTTTTCACGCGATCGCGAAGAACATAGCGTGTGACCAGATCCTTCCTCATTTCCTCTTCGCGAGCAACTACGCCCACACGTTCATGATACATTAACTGCTCAAGCTACGCGATCGCAGACCTTACCTCGCGATCGCATAGAACAAATTCTATTAGTGACCAACAACCCTTCACGATCGCGGACCTATCCACACGATCGCATAGAAGGAAACCAAAACACACAACACTAGCAGGCTTCAGTAATTTTCAAAGTCCTATTTCACTCTGTTAACCATCCGAAATCCACCCGAGGCCCCCGGGACCTCAACCGAACATACCAACAAGTCCTAAAATATCATACGAACTTAGTAGAGGTCTCAAATCACATAACACAACATCAAAAACACAAATCACACCCCAATTCAAGCCTAATGAACTTATGAACTCCTAACTTCTACATTCGATGCCGAAACCTATCAAATCAAGTCCAATAGACCTCAAATTTTGCACACAAGTCATAACTGATACAACAGACCTATTCCAACTTCCAGAACCAAAATCTGAGCGCGGTAACAATAAAGTCAACTCTCGGTCAAACTTCTCAATTTCCAAAACTTTTAATTTTCTAACTTTCTCCATTTCAAGTCAAAATCAACTGCGGACCTCCAAATCACTATCCGAACACACTCCTAAGTCCAAAATCACCCAACAGAGCTATCGGGACCATTTAAACTCCATCTTGCATCCATTTACACATAAGTCAACATCCGGTCAACCTTTTCTACTTAAGCTTCCAACCTTGAGACTAAGTATCTCAACTCATTCCGAAACATCCCGAAACTGAACCAACTACCCCGGCAAGTCACATAATGATAATTGAGCATAAAATAAGCAGTAAATGGGGGAACGGTGATACAATACGCAAAACGGCCGGCCGGATTGTTACATCATCCCCCTCTTAAACAAACATTCGTCCTCGAATAGGTCTAGAGACATACCTGGAGTCTCAAATAGGCATAGATATCTACTCTGCATCTCCTGCTCGGTCTCCTAAGTAGCCTCCTCGACTGTCTGACCTCTCCACTGCACCTTCACTAAAGCTATGTTCTTTGACCTAAGAGATTAACTCTAGTCTCCAATCCCCAATAGTCACTACACATGACCGATATACATGGTCCCAACAATAGTATCGCCCACTGGCGTAGATACATGAACAGGTGAAACTTAGGACTCACGGGGAATATCGAGATAACGAGCAAAATATGATGATACATACAAATAAGTGGAACCAGGGTCAAATATTATAGAACTATCCATGTGGCGTACTGAGACAATATTTGTGATCACTATGTCTGAAGCAACGACCTCTAGCCTGGCAGGAATAGCATAGAATCGAGCATGACCGCCACCTAATCGGCCTCCCCTTCTAGGGCGACCTCTAGCTGCTTGAGCCCCACCCCGAGCTGGCTGAACGGGTGGTAAAGTAACTGGTGTGGAAGTCGTAGCCTGACTCCTCTGTTAAATTGGACCTCCCAAAGGCGGGGACAATGCCTCTTCACATAACCCAACTATTCACACTCAAAACAAACCCTCTTGGAAAATGGTGGCAAGTACTAAAGCGGGCCTCGAGAACCAGAATAACTACCAGAGGAACCTAGTGCAAGTGAACCCTGAAATGAAGGAACACGAGATGAACTCTGATTTGGGAGTGCACTAAGAGATAACTGACCCAGTCGAGCACTATATGAATCATGGCTAGCTGATGTGCCACGCCATCTGAGCGGGCCTATAAGGACGACCCCTGCTGTGGAGGAACTGACCCCTAGAAGGAACACCACTGAAACCACCCGAACCACGAGTCCTCTTAACCTCCCTCTCCTAACTACGGACCAACTCTAGCCGCCGAGCAATATCAACTACCTTGTCGAACCTAGCACCTGATACACTCTCCTGTTTCATAACAAAACGCAAGTGATAGTTGAGGCCATCAATGAACCTCCTAATCCTCTTCCTCCTAGTAGGAACAAACCAAACTACGTGACGAGCCAACTCTGAAAACCTCATCTCATACTTTGTCACAAATATGCCCTGCTGGCATAGCAGCTCGAACTGCCTACGCAACTCCTCTCTGTGGGTCTGTGGCATAAACATCTCCAAGAAGAGAACGGAGAACTCATGCGATGAAAGTGGTGCAGCACCGACTGGCCTGCTCCTCTCATAGGCCTCCCACCATCTGAAGGTAGTCCCTGATAGCTGAAAAGTAGTAAAGGAGACACCACTAGTCTCCAGAATACCCGCCATGTGAAGAATCCGCTGGCACCTATCCAAGAAGTCCTAAGAATCCTCTAACTCAGCCCCACTGAATGATGGAGGCTGGAGTCTCCCAAATCTCTCTGGTCTCTTTTGCTCCTCATCACTCATAAAGGGGCCCACCTGGGCCTGAACAACTACAACCGGCTGGGCTGGTAGTACCCCGGTGTCTAAAGTCCCTGCACTACCTGCTCCGGAGTACGAGCGGCGGGAGTGAGTATCTTCCATAGTCTGAGAAGTGGCTGGCATGGCCTGAACAGAAACCGCCTGAACAAGGCTAGTGCAAACAGACAATATCAGGGCCAAAGCCTCCTGAAGGCCTGGAATCACAATAGGCACAACTGATGCTTGAGCTGGTCCCACCGGCTCAACCACATCTGAAACCTGCTCCTGAGCTGGAGCAATTAGTGGGTCTACAAGTGCTGATCTAGCTGCTGTACGAGCTGCACCTCGGACTCTACTGCGGCCTCAGCCTCTTGTGGTCGTAGCTGGTGATACTAGTGGCCAACCGCCTGATCCGATAGGATGTCATCACCATCTGTGAGAGAATAGAATAACAGAAGTTTAGTTCCCATAATCAACAAATCTGCATGGCAAGAATACAAGAATGTGAAGTTTTCCTAAAGGTTCGGCAGCCTCTCGAAGATAAATACAGACGTCTTTATACCGGTCCGCAAGACTCTACTAAACCTACTCATGACTCGTGAGACCTATGTAACCTAGGCTCTGATACCAACTTGTCACGACCCAAAATTCCAAGTGCCATGATGGCGCCTATCATGATATGAGGCAAACTGACAACTCATACATACCAACATCTTAAAATTTAAAATATACGAAAATTAGCTTAAGTAAGTACAAGTCTCATAAAACTGGATGAAAATGTCACAGCTCAATACAGAATTTCCCAAAACACGAGTGTCATTGAGTACATGAGCATCTATACAATAACATAGTCTGATACACTGTCTAAGAAAATAGAACAAAATAAGTAAAACTGAGAGATATGGGAGGAGAGTCAAAGTCAGCGGATGCCAAGGCAGCTACCTCGATAATCTCCAAATGGCTGAAACTCCGAGATCAGCAACCACCTTGCCCGAAAACATCTGGATCTGCACACGAAGTGCAGGGAGTAGCGCGAGTACAACAAACTCAATAAGTAAAAAGTCTAACATTTGGACTGAAAGCAGTGACGAGTCCGAACAATACGGTCCAAATACAGAATTTGACAGTACGAAAATGTACAAACCATAAGACAATAATATCTCACAGAAACTCATAATCTGCAGGTGCCAGTACAGGAATGTAGACATGCTTCCAGGTTTAATAGTTAAACTCAAAACAGATAAAATATGTCAAGTCTAAATGATATGAGGAATATGACATCTCTATATCTATATGTCAATATGCATATCATATATGATGTAACACAATGGGAGCCTCGCTTACTCACACTCTCAGAGTACTCAACCTGATTATCTCAATTCTCACTCATCATACTCAATCACTCAGCACTGTACTGTACCCGTTGCGGTGTGCAGCCGAATCCCATCATGAATCAATAGCAACAGCGCTCACTGTGGGTGTGCATACTACGGAGGGACAGATCCAGCCCAAGCGGTAATAAATCCTACAGTGGCGCGCAAACCGATCCCATCGTGAATCAATAATACATGTTGCGGCATGTAGCCCGATCTCATCATGAGTCATTAATGTCCGCTGCGGCGTGCAGCCCGATCCCATCAATAACACTCACAAACAGGCCCTTGGTCTCACTCATTCATCAATCTCTCATGTCTCTCGACCTCACAACACTCGTGCTAAATAGCCCAAAACAATGATACATGATGTGACAATGTATGATAACAGAGACAGAGATATGATATGCAATGATGAGTGCGACTGAGTGCATAACTGCAATTAAGCAAAGAACTCAATAGCAAAGAACGACCATTGTGGGTCGCAATAGTACCAACACATAGCCTAAACATGATTTCTAATATAAATTACAGCTCAAGTGCCCTAACACACAGAGTTCAGTAATAATGTTTAGATAAGATAGCTACACAGTTCCATGGAATCACTTGAATCACAATTACTTCGGTGCACGCCCACACACACGTCACTTAACATGCGTGTCACCTCAACACCAATCACATATCACGTAATTTCAGGGATTCATATCCTCAGAACCAAGTTTAGAAGTGTTATTTACGTCAAACCGTGAAAATCTCTACTCCAACAAGCCATTGCCTTGCGAATCGGCCTCTGAATGCCTCGAATCTAGCTACAAACAATTCGATAGAATCAACTCAAGCTATAGGAATTAATTCCATATAAAAATACTAAGTTCTTAATCAAAAGTTAAAAAGTCAACTCAAAAGTTAACCCACGGGCCCACATCTCGGAATCCAATGAAAGTTACAAAATTCGAACACACATTCAACCACGAGTCCAACCATACCAAAATTATTCAAATCCGACACCAAAATCTCGCTCAAATCTCCCAAAATTCGGCCTAAGAAGTTTTCTCCATTTGTCCCAAATTTTTCAACCCAAATCACTAATTAAATGATAAAATCAGGATATATTCATGTAATTTAACCAAAACCAAGTTAGAATCACTTATCCCAATCAATCCCTTGAAAATCTCTCCAAGAATCGCCTCAATCCGAGATCCCAAAATTAAATTGTGAAATAAACTCAAACCATCATTTTTTGAGACTTTAAATTCTTCCCAGATATCCCTCAATCGCGATCGTGGAAAATGCCTCACGATCGCGAAGCAAAAACGAAGTTGTTCCAGAATTAATTCTATGCGAATGCGAAAAGTGCCACGCGAACGCGATGTAACCCTCTGACCTACGCGATCACGACCCTCTTCACGCAATTGCGAAGAACAAAGAGTGTGACCAGCTCCTGCCTCATTTCCTCTTCGCGAACGCGACTACGCCCACACATTCGCAATACATTAACTGCTCAAGCTACGCGATCGCAGACCTCACCTCGTGATCGCATAGAACAAATTCCCATCAATGACCAACAACCCTTCGCGATCGCGGACCTATCCACGTAATCGCATAGAAGAAAACCAGAACACACAACACCAGCAGGTTTCAGCAATCTTCAAAGTCCCATTTCACTCCATTAACCATCCAAGATCCACCCAAGGCCCCCGGGACCTCAACCGAACATACCAACAAGTCCTAAAATATCATACGAACTTAGTCGAGGCCTCAAATCACATCACATCAAAAACCTCAAATCACATCAAACAACATCAAAAACACGAATCGCACCTCAATTCAAGCCTAATGAACTTATGAACTCCTAACTTCTACATTCGATGCCGAAACCTGTCAAATCAAGTTCGATTGACCTCAAATTTTACACACAAGTAATAAATGACACAACAGATATATTTCAACTTTCGAAACCAAGATTCGAGCCCGGTAACTACAAAGTCAACTCTCAGTCAAACTTCTCAATTTCTAAAACTTCTAATTTTCCAACTTTCGCCATATCAAGCAAAAATCAACTATAGACCTCCAAATTACTATCCTGGCACACTCCTAAGTCAAAAATCACCCAACAGAGCTATCGGGACCATCAAAACTCCATCTTGCATCCATTTACACATAAGTCAACATTGGGTCAACCTTTTGAACTTAAACTTCCAACCTTGAAACTAAGTGTCTCAACCCATTCTGAAACGTCCCCGGAACCGAACCAACTACCTCGGTAAGTCACATAACAACAATTGAGCATAAAATAAGCAGTAAATGGGGGAACAGGACTACAACACTCAGAACGACCGGCCTGGTCGTTATAGTCGGGACCTCGACCAAACATATCAACAAATCCTAAATCACGTTCCAAACTTAGTCGATGCCATAAATCACATCAAATAATATCAAAAGTACGAATCGCACTCCAATTCAAGACTATTGAAACTAGTGAATTTCCAACTTCTAAGATCGATGTCGAAACCTATCAAACCAACTACGATTGACCTCAAATTTTGTACCCAAGTCATAAATGACACAACGGGCCTACTGCAACTCCCAAGACTAAAATCCGAGCTCGGTACCAATAAAGTCAACTCTCGGTCAAACTTCTTAACCTTCCAAACCTTTAACTATCCAACTTTCGGCAATTCAAGCCAAAACGACCTACAGGCCTCCAAATCAATATCCGAACATATTCCTAAGCCCAAAATTACCATACGGAGCTATCAGAACCATCAAAACTCCATTCCAGATCCATTTCCATATAAGTTAATATTCGATCAATTCTTTCAACTTAAGCTTTCAACCATGGGATTAAGTATCCCAATTAATTCTGAAACATCCCCAGAACCTAACCAACCACCCCGACAAGTCACATTACCACAAATAAACATAGAATAAGTAATATATGGGAGAACGGAGCTACAATACTCAAAACGATCGGTAGAGCCATCACATTCACGTATTACTTTATGCATACAAAAAGATGTCCAAAATTTTTAGTATTATTACTTCTTCATCATTAATTAGAGATTTCAGATTCCAACTCTGAGTATGCATGGAGTTGAATTTATTAGAGAAAGGAAAGTAACAGTAACACTAACAGTATAAACAGAAAGGCCAGCAAGATCAACAAAGGCAGCGGTGTGAAAGACGCCACAACATCCTCGAAAAGCTTTTAATAAGCTTTCAACCTGAGTTAGACTTTCCATTACTGCTTCTATGATGTTGTTGGACTCTCTCATTTCCCCATATATTTCCATGTCTCTTAGCTTTACCAAATCTTCTACATTTCCAATTCAGCTTTTTTTTCCAGTGGCAAATCTAAAATACTCAAATATGATAAATAATTTATTATAACGTGTTATTAATAATGAAAATCAGTAACATAGTATATGTATCTTAAATTCAATTAGTACTCTCCACGCAATATCTATCTTCGTCATTAGGTCTTTTACGCTCGAATGACTACATATGATCATCCCTCTACTATATACGTATTAATTTCAACACCTGTCATAAACGCGATGTAGCATTGCAAGAAACCAAACACATATAAGTTGGGTACAAAGTTCGTGACATGTATTTATAATAATCAATCCATCTCAATGGTTGCATATTAATATGATAATTTTACAAAATAAAATTCTAGCTTCGAACGCACTAAGATAAGCTAACTATGGAAAGAAACTAATAATATAAATAGCCTTAAAACCTAAAATATTTAGATAAGATAGTCACACAATTCAATATGGTACTATTAGACATTAGATCAAGCAGATTGATATTGAATTTCAGTCTCACCATAATCTATTATCAAAAAAACATTCTACGTAAAAATTTGAACAGAAGGAAATGGTATAGGTACCTGGGTTGTCGACAATAACACGAACAGAGTAGCCACGGAGTAAGAATTACTTTTTTAGGGTTTATGCAATCGCCGGAAAAATCGTCAGAAAAATTCAAGATGAAGTAATAGTAACGACGAAATAATCGTTGAATAAGGAGTGTGAAATCTGTTTGGAATAATCAATCTTTTTCCTGTTATTCATAGACAATATCCCAGCTTCTAGATTTTTATTCTTTTTGAAAACAATAAAAAGGATACCAATTTTGCGGACAGAATTTTCAAATATTATACTCTATTAAACAAGGAAAAAAACTAATATAAAACCATCATTGTTGTATCCAGCAACTGCTAGTTTGGAGGGGAAAGTTAAAGTTTTCTGCTTTCTCAGCGAGCAAGAGAGATTTAGGGAGGAGAGAGTTTCAAAATGGGTGTGACGGTGGGTCCCACTGGTCCAACTGTCATACATTGAGGGGCCTCATACAACAATGACCTGGCATGTTAGACATAAAGTACAATTTCTCAGTTTTCCATAATTGAAAAGAATAATTAATCCCCATGAAAGTGTTTTCTAGAAGCTCTTCTTCAAAATTGGTCATCCAAAAACAAATATATTGCTTATCGTAATATTTTTCAAGAACATCTCTAGATCTTTTCAAAGTTTAAACATCAACTACACATCGTAATTGGTTTGATTATTTACTTTATTCACTATCATTGTTAAGCTGTGTGACTTTCTTGCCTACATTATTTACCCATACAATAACACAATTGAATTTATAGCGTGATTTATAGACATGCAAATCGATTTGATCCCAAAATATTAAATAATAGTGTTGCAACTAAGATAAAATAGTAGATAGCTTGGTTTTGGGAGCAAGGCTTATGAAGGGAGCAATAAGAATAACGTTAGACAGAAGATAAAGTATTATTCAGCTTGGAATAGTATGCAGATAAGTTTGTGAGAATTATCATGTCTTACAATGGTTGTTGAAATCACTATTTATAGCTACACCTAAGGAATAATATCCTAGGATCAAGCCCCTATTAAATGACAATAATGGGGTCATTGATGAATATGTAACGGCAGACCATGTATGCCAAAATTCTCTGCAACGACTGTGTTATTTAATACTGAGGAATATTCTTCATTAAATGTCATCCGGTGACAAACATTCATTTGCTTCTGTTGGTTGTGTTCCCTTTGGGATCTTCCCGGTGCCAACCGAAGCTGTTGTCTTCGGACCTGATTTCTACTCGCTTCATCTTCCATCTGTCTCTGGTTCCACGTGTCATGCTATCATACGATCATTTAATATAAACCGATTTTACCCAATACAGATAATCCCCCTGCTTTTCGATAATACATCTTTGTGTCACCGGGAAGTTGGTGAAGATTCCTTTCTTAGCGAGAAATTTTCTAAACCCTTTTGAAAAATTTCTGACGCTTGATAAGATGCACGTCTCCTCGCATTTAATACTCCGAACACGTGTTACTCCACAACTTAGCAATATTTTCGCCGGTCCTCGAGGTAATTATGGCCACGATTTTAGCTGCTTATTCCTTTATTTATATGCCTCATTCTTCTTCTTTTACTTAAAAGTCCATAAACTCTCTCAATTTTTTTGCGATCAACTCTTTTCTTTTTTCATATTTCTTTAATCCTTTTCAAAAAAACTCTTATCATTTTCTGCTAATTATGGCTTCTTTCATTAATTCTTCCAAGAACTCCAATCTTCTCTTCGGTGGGGGCCCAAAGAGGAGCAAAGACAAAGAGCTCGATGTTGATGCTGACCCCCCTACGGTGAGAACCATCATCCCCAAATATCTCAACACATCCAAGGACTTCAAAGAGAAGTTCCCTTCTTCAAACTCTCCCACTTGGGTTGTTGGCAAATACCTTTCTTCTATTTGCCCTTCCAGTATTCCTGCTCTGAAGGAGGACTGTGATTTCCAAGCCTTAAAAATCATCGCTCCTGATCTAGTGGAGCGAGTGACCTTCACTAAGAAGGGCTTTACGTATGTTTATATGCATCCTTTCACCTTGGGGCCATTTTATTTGAACGGGGGACTTGACCTCATGATTTTGGAATTGTACCACCAGTATCAGGTTTGTTTGGCACAGGTGGGCCCTACGGTGTGGCGAACGGTGGCCTGTATGGGACATTCGTGCCAGGAAACGAAGGAGCCCCTCACCTTGGCTCATATGATTAACCTCTATTCCCCCAAGATCTTTCGTGGGGGAGTAATAAATTTCAGCAAGTGTGGCCACCATGCATTGCTTATCAACATGGATGACAACAATGATTATGGATAGATGGAGCGGTTTATCGTTATTTCCACCAGGGATATCATCCTGGCCACAACTCCATATTTCCCTGAGTCCTGGACTCGTTCACGTAAGTTCAAAGTCTATCATTTTTTTTCTTAAAAAGGCAGTTTCATGTCATTGGTGACCCTTCTCCTTTCATTATTTCAGCAACTCGGTTGTCACGACCCGAAATTTTCTACCGACGAGACCGTGATGGTGCCTAACATTTCACTTGCTAGGCAAATCAACGTTAGAGAATCATTAACCAATTCCTTATTTTCATTCAGTAATTAACAATAATTAACTAAGATGAAATATATTAAGTGCGGAATATTATAAAATTATATTAAATACTACCACCCGGATCTGGAGTCACAATTCACGAGCATTCTAGAATTTACTACAAGTCATAATCTGAAGGAAATACAACTGTTTGAATGAAAGAAACAGTAGAACAAAAAAGATAGATGGGGACTTCAAGGTCTGTGAACGCCGACAGATCTACCTTGAGTCTCCGGACAGTGGACCAATAGCAAAATCTCGATCAACCCGAACCGGTACCAAAATATGCACAGAAAGTGCAGAGTGCAGTATCAGTACAACCGACCCCATGTACTAGTAAGTGTCGAGCCTAACCTCGATGAAGTAGTGACGAGGCTAAGGCAAGGCACCTACAAATCAACCTGTACAATTCAACAATGTATATACAAATAACAGAAATGGAACTAAACAGGAAATGTCGGGAGGGGAACATACTGAGGGGAATAGAAGATGAAGAACTACAACATAATGATCACCGGAGCAGTCAATATACCATGACTCATCAGGAATAGTGAATACAGTAAAGAAAAATACACGGCATCACCCTTCGTGCTTTTACTCTCAATCTCACCATAAAAATCAATAGAAACGACACGGCATCACCCTTCGTGCATTAACTCTCACATCATGGCACGGCATTACCCTTCGTGCATTAACACTCACAATATGGCACGACATCACCCTTCGTGCATTAACACTCACAATATGGCACGACATCACCCTTCGTGCATTAACACTCACAATATGGCACGACATCACCCTTCGTGCATTAGTACTCACAATATGGCACGGCATCCCCCTTCGTGTATTAACACTCTCCCTTACCATAATGCAATGCATAAATAACAACAGGGAGATAGAATAACAAGTACAAACCTTACTTCAACATTTGGTTCCATAACATCAATCTCAACTTTGAAATAAAAACTCAATTATCACCAGAAAATCCATAAACATGATAATGACGATCAATTGAACAACACTTGTATAACACATCGCAATTAGGCATAGGACTGAGACAATATAAGAAAAACTGAGAAACATGGAAAATAGGTAAATTGGCGACGCATAAGTACTCGTCACCTCACATATACGCCGCTCACATGAATTTCACTTAGCAAGTAATCTAAGGTTCCTAATTCCCTCAAGTCAGGGTTAGACACAATACTTACCTTGCTTCGAAGGCCACTTAATTTCCAATCACAACTTTTCCTTTGGAATTCACCTCCAAACCACTCGTATCTATTCAAAAATGACTCAATAATATCAAATATTACTATAGGAATCAATTACATTGCATAAATTTAGATTTCCTAAATTTTCCTCCAAAAAGTCAAAAATCGACCCCCGGCCTGCTTGGTCAAAACCCGAGGTTCAGACCAAAATCTATTTACCCATTAACCCCCGAGCCCGAATATATAATTGGTTTTGGAACCCGACCTCAAATTGATGTCTAAATCCCCAAATTTCCGAAATCCCTAATTTCTACCAAAAACCCCTAATTCTACCATGAAAAATTTAGATTTTAGGTTGAAATCTTGTAAAATGTAGTGAAAGATTGAAAGAAACTAGTTTAGAATTACTTACCAATGATTTGGGGAAGAGATGGTCTTTGTAAAATCGCTTCTTGTGTTTTAGGCCTTGAAAATTTGGGAAATAAATGAAAATTCCCGTCCAAAAGTCATTTTGTTCAGCTGTAGACGTTGCATTTGCGACCTGAGCTTCGCAAATGCGATGCCTTCACAATCCTGCTGCCTTTCGCAAAAGCGAGGAAAGTGTCACAATTGCGATCACTGACCTCGCAAATGCGGACAAAATATCGCATTTGCGATCTATACCCCTCCCAGACTCCCTTCGCAAATGCGAAGAAAAGTTTGCAATTGCGAACACAGGCTGGCCTAGCTTCTCTTCGCATTTTCGATGAGAAGTTCGCAAATGCGACCTCAACAGTGATCGCAAATGCCAATCCCGACCTCGTATTTACGAGGTCTGAGGCCTGCAACACAGCTGAAGGACACCAGCTATTTTTCTAAGTCCAAATCACTCTATAGCCTATCCAAAACTCACCCGAGCCCTCGGGGCTCCAAACCAAACATGCACGCAAGTCTAAAAATATCATACGAACTTGCTCGCGCGATCAAATCGCCAAAATAACACCTATAACTATGAATTTAGTACCAAATCAAATGAAATTCTCAAGAACACTTTAAAATTTCTATTTTCTCAACTGGACGTCTGAATCACGTCAAATCAACTCCGTTTCTCACCAAATTTCACAGACAAGTCTTAAATATCATAATGAACCTATATCAGGCTCTGGAACCAAAATACGGACTCGATACTAACAATGCCAAATATCAATCAATTCTTATAAATAATTAATTTCCAGACTTTTAATTTTCATCAAAATTTCATAACTCAAGCTAGGGACCTCTGAATTCAATTCCGGGCATACTCCTAGGTCCCATAATTCGATACGGACCTATAGAGACCGTTAAAGCACGGATCTAGACCCATTTACCAAAAAGGTTGACCGAAGTCAACTAAAATCAACTTTTAAGGCAAAAATTCTTATTTTCATCAATTTTCAACATAAAATCTTTCCAAAAACCTGCCCGGACTACGCACGCAAATCGAGGAGGGTAAAAATGAGATTTTTAAGGCTTAAGAGCGCAGATTTGAGTTCTAAAATATAAGATGACCTTTTGGGTCATCACATCGGTAGACACCACCAAGGGTTGAAGGACTGGACCGGTGGGTTCAGAAGATTCTAGACATCACCACGCCTGAGACCCCCGATGGAAAGAGTTGGCCCCCAAATATGGGTATAGGGCCAAGAATTACAGTAAATGGATTTTGCTCTCATTCTATCTTTGTACATAGGAAAATTGGCTAACCTCAACTCTTAATTAGATCCAGGTCTCCCGCAGGGTTCTTTTTCCATCCCTGAGGAGGACGTTTTGGTTGATCCCCTAGAGGATACGAGGTTATTGAAGGAGGTTCTTACCCGAATAGGTGCCATCGGATCTGCTTCCGGTATAAACACTTCCTTTCAGAGTCCCCGGCCGGAGAACAAGCAACTAAAAAGGTGGCGTTCTTCCTCGGTCGAGGGTAAGAATAAGAAAGCGAAGAAAAGTTGCACCCGAGCCAGCCGCAACCACTATGGTCATTGACGATGATAGGGAAGCCAGTGATGAAGGGGCTTCCTTACAAAGAAGACAACGACCTTTATCAGCTCAACAGAATACTCAATCTGAAGAGCTTATAAACCCATTCAAGGACGATGCCCGAGCGCTATGGGAAGAATTTAACTTAGTGGAGAATGCCAATTCTCCCTTTCCGATACTAGTTGTTGCTCCAAGTACTATGAGGCCAAGACCAGGCCTCTTCTACCATTGGTTGGTGAGCAACCAACAAACAGTGTTGCCTCTGCCGTAGATGCTTCTCAACCTGCAACACCATTAGCTTTATCTCCTTCCACGTCGGCCATACCTTTATCACCAGCAACTGCTACATCACCCCCACCGGTCGCAAGTGTCCGAGAGGAGGATATCCCTCATCCCTAATCCTTAGACCATTGGAATTTGGGGCACAACTACTCGCCTCGTTCTGCAGATCCCTAGAGAAGGAGGAATGTCTCTCTCTCTGTGTCAACGGAGTGCCATCTGTTGTCCAGGCTGGTGGAACTCGCCAATTATTTGAAGTTGCTGGATTCAAAGAATAATAAGAAGAAAATACACTCTCTTTCGGGGGAGTGTGTGATAAATAACGCCATGCACAACATAACAACGGTATTTTACATATCCTTTTATGCTGCTTACTTCTTCTTGGCTTGTTATGATAGGGTTTCTAACTTTGATACTTGCTTTGCAGGCCAACATCATTGCTTCCGAGAGCCTTCAGATATTGATCCTTGACAAAGAAAGACTCAAATTCGAGCGGGATCAGTTGTTGGCCGAGAGGGACCAAATTATTGCTCGCCTCCCGGTGCTAGAAGCAAAAGTTGCTGAGGTGAGTGAGTAAGAGGCTCGGTTGCAACAAAGTGAGCAGGTAATGATGACCCTCAACCAAGAAGCCTCTCAGCTAAATTTACAGTTTCAAGAAGCTAAGGCTAAATGGGATGAGGTCCAAGGTGTTGTACTCGCTGCTGCTGAGCACGAATCTGCCTCCATTGAGAGAGTGAATAAATTGGAGGCAGCCTTGAACTCGAAAGCTGAAGAGGTTGCTGTTGCTGAGGAGAAGCGTGCCCAGATGGAGGATAGGTATAATAGGATCATGGAACATAATAGGGTTCAAATAACCACTATCCATGATCTTGATCTTAGCCTTAGCACCACGAGATCCGAGCAGGATGGCCTTCTATCCGAGGTTGATAGGCTTAAATCAGAACTTCAACGCCGAGTAGATTCCCTAATCATCAAAAAACACATTCTATGTATAATATGAGGAGGAAAATCTTAGAAAAATCCAAAGTGGGCATCATTGATGTTGACGATGAGATCTCCAAGGCCCGAGAGTTGGAGCTAACTGCTCGAGGATCCCTCCATGATCATCCTGATGCAACTAACTCTTTTGGTTCTAGGTTTGAGTTCTTAGGAACTGAGGAGGAACTTGAAAAGAATAACGATGAAAGCCAAGACCCCGAGTCGATGGCAGAACCGCCTACTTCTCCCGGGGGTGCTGATGCTTCTTTTCCCCTGAGTTCTGGTAGCGACGTAGTTTAGCTTTTAGCTTTCTTTTTCTTTGTTGTTTTCCTTTTGTATTTTTGTACTTATGCTGCTTGGCATGCTTGATAAATAAAAGTGTTTTTTGTTTAAGCACTGCGCAAAGTATATTCTTTTTGCATCAAATTATACATGGCTTTAGGTGCATTTTTCCCCGATAGCATTTGGGTTCTGGGCATAAACTCTTCCGGAACCAATCCTTTACTGTGAGGGTTTCATAAGAGAGGGCACTCTTATGTTTACGGTTCTCTTGAAGAGGACGTCTCTTGTTCATTCTGGCACTAGCATTTGAAGTACTTGATTAACTTTCAAATGATACAATCAATTCATCGTTTGGACATGAAACAAGATAAAAAATAAAAGGACTTTATTTCATTCCTTCTATCTTCAAAAGTACATAAGCATTTGTTTGCTGAAAGAAAAGAAATTGCCATTTTGTGTGGCTAATTTCTACAGATTGTTTCTACGGGGCTGGTTGTGTAATCCCAGTCCCGATGAGATATATTTATTGCCGGGTCTCATAGTCCTGGTTTTAACGGCAATCAAGTTGTTGTATTCTCATACTATCCCCCCCAGTGTTCGAAAGAGAAGAATGCGAATTGGAATACTAGAAGTCTTGCTCCTTTTGAGGAAAAAACTAGTGAATAGTTGGATAATCTTTGGTTCGATAGCAAACTTCATTTACCATTAGGAACTTTGCTATCGAACACAAGATTATCTAACCACCCCTAGTGACTTGTACGAAAGGGCACTCGTGAATGGTTGAATAGCCTTTCGTCTGATGACATGTTTTGCTTCATATTAGGAATTTACCATCGAGCCAAATACTATCTAACCATCCCACAGTTGTTTGCTATTTCAATGCCTTGTCATTTATAGGTTTTATCTATGTTGATGGCGTTTTCCTCATAGTATGCTTTCCGTTGCTGCTTCGTTAAAAATCTTGCCAAAAAATCCATTTGGGACAAAAATTGGGCGAAGGAAAAAAGTGTGCAGCACATACTTTCAGTACAAGTGGTGCCCGTCAGCAGTAATACCTTTTGAGGTAAGTCACATTCTAGTTGCTCAACAATTTGACTCCATCTTGGTTTTCTAGTTTGTATGATCCCTTTCTGATGACAACTGAAACTCGGTAGGGGCCTTCCCATGTTGGGCCTAGTTTTCTTGCATTGAGCTCATGGGTGTTTTGAGTCAATTTTCTCAAAACCAAGTCTCCCACTTTGAAATAATGGAGATTGTCCCTTCGGTTATAGCACCTTTCCATTATTTTTTTCCGTGCCACCATCCTTATGTGCGCCAAGTCCATGCGTTTGTCAAGCAGCTCCAATTTGACCAGCAATGCTTCATTGTTTATTTCTTCGTCCGCCCAGAAGTAACACAAGGTTGGTTCTTCTACTTCTACCGGGATCAGAGCATCTACACTGTATACGAGAGTGAAAGGTGTCTCTCCCATACTTAATTTGGTTGTTATCTGATATGCCCACAACACTCCTAGTAACTCTTTAAGCCAGTTGCCTTTGACTGCTTCAAACCTCTTTTTGAGGTTTTGAATTATCACCATATTGGTTGATTCCGCTTTTCCATTTGCGCTCGGATGGTATAGTGAAGATGTGATTCTTTTAATCTTCAATACTTCAAGGAATTTTGTGACCTTTGAGCCTATGAACTACGGCTCATTGTCGTAGGTAATTTCCTTCGGTATTTCGAACCGAAAAATTATGTTTTCCCGTCAATAATTGACCACTTCGCGCTCGTCGATTTTCTGGTAAGGACCTGTTTCAACCCACTTAGTGAAGTAATCAGTTAAAATTAAAAGAAATCTTACCTTTCTGAGAACTGGTGGTAGCGACCTGACTATATCCATCCTCCATTTCATGAATGGCCATGGGAAAAGTACTGAATGCAGAAGTTATATCGGTTGGTGTGCTAATGGTGAATGGCGTTGATACTTTTCACATTTCTGAACTAATTCCTTAGCGTTTTGTTCCATCTAGGGCCAGTAGGATCCTGCCCTGACTAATTTTAACACCAACACATTTGTACCTGAATGATTCTCGCAAATTATTTCATGAACATCTCTCATGATGTAATTAGCCTCGGAGGCTCCTAAGCATCAGGACAACGGGCCTTGGAATGACCTTCTGTATAACTGTCCTCCCCAAAAGCTGTAATGAGCTGCTTTAGTACGGAGTGCTCGGGATGACTTCGAGTCTTCGGGCAGCTGGTTGTGCTCAAGGTAGTCGATAATCTCATTCCTCCAGTCCCAAACTAGGTTAATTGTGTTTACTTGATAATAACCATCCACATCCAGTACGTAATGCATGAACTGAACGATGGTACCCGAATCTGAACCCTTCATTTACGTGGACGATCCCAAATTGGCCAATGCATCCGCTTCTGCATTTTCTTCTCTCAGTACATGGGTGATCGACCATTCCCTGAACCACCCGAGCAAAGATTGAACCATAACCACGTATTGCTGCATGCACTCCTCTTTTGTATCAGAGATTCCATAAACTTGATTTACCATTAGTTGTGAATCACATTTGATTTCAATGACCTCAGAGTCTAGTCCCGGGCCAGTTCAAGTCCTGCAATCACAGCCTCATACATGACTTCATTTTTAGCCAAGGAAGTTATTTTTATAGCATGCCTCACTAATCCCGGACCTATTCACATTGGAAGCTCCGACTGTGAACAAGGTCCAAACTCCCGACACTAAAATCGGCCTCGAAGTCTGTCATAACTTGTGATTTGATTGCAGTCCTGGGCTTATATTCAATATCGACTTCACTAATTTCAACTGTCCATTTAGCCAATCGACCTGACAACTCAGGTTTGTGAAGGACATTCCATAGGGGAAACGTTTTCACCACGGCAATCAGGTGGCACTGAAAATAAGTCCTGAACTCTCGAGCGGCAATTATGAGAGCTAAGGCCAATTTTTCGAGGTATGTATAACGAGTTTTCACTCCCGATAAAAATTTTCTAACATAATAGATAAGATATTATGTACCTACGTTCTCCTAGACTAGAACAACACTTACCGCTACCTCTGAGACCGCTAAGTATATTAGCAATTATTCGCCTTCTCTGATTTTGATAGTAATGGAGGGCTTGATAGATACCATTTCAGGTCTTTTAGAGACTGTTGGTATTTTGGAGTCCACTCGAAGTTGTTCTTCTTCTTTAGAGTGGCCAGTCTTTCAGTTAGTCTTTGGACTTCTTTCACGTTTGTCAGCTAGTCTGGAATGTCCTCGATGGCTTTAATCTTATCGGGATTGACTTTGATCCCTCTTTGTGACACTAGGAAACCCTAAAATTTATCGATTTGCCTCTGAACGCACACTTTTTGGGGTTAAGCTTCATGTTGTGTTTTCTTAGGATATCGAAGGTTTCCTGGAGGTGTTTCAAATGGTCACCTGCATTCAAAGACTTAACCAACATATCATCTATATATACTTCCATTGTTCTCCCTATTTTCTTTTTAAACATTTTGTTCATGTAGCCTCTGATAAGTGGCTCCGGCATTTTTAAGCCTGTAAGGCATCACATTGTAGCAATATGTGCCAAAGTTCATTATGAATGAAGTTTTTTCTGATCCTCCGGGTTCATCTTAATTTTCTTGTACCCGGAATAGGCATCGAGGAAACTTATCAACTCATGTTCGGCCATTACATCAATCATTTGATCAATATTTGGCAGTGGGAACGAGTCTTTTAGGCACCCTTATTCAAATCCTTATAATCTACGCATGTACAAAATTTATACTTCTTTTTCGGAGTTACTACTACATTATCTAGCCAATCGGGATACTTTACCTCCAAAATTGAACCGATGTTGAGCAATCGAGTTACTTCTTCTTTAACAAACCTGCTTCTGACCTCAACAATTGGGCGCTTCTTTTGCCTTACCAGCGGGATGCTTGGGTCTAGGCTTAGCTTGTGCACGACCATCTCTAGCGAGATGCCTGTCATATCCGCATACAACCATGCAAAATAATCAACGTTAGTGTTAAAAAATTTAATAAATCCTCACATGAGCTCAGGGTTTAGTACTGTCCCCATGAGAAACTTCCTCTCTAGAAACTTCTTGAACAATGCCACTTGTTCAAGTTCTTCCGACGTGGACTTGGCCACGTCCGTCTCTTATGGTACTTGGAAATATCTTGATACCTGGTGTGATTTTGACGACTCCTCCCCTTTGTTATCTTCGTTTGGTTCAGGAACAAGTGTTGATTCTTGTAATTGCAATACTACGTATTCCTTTACTTTACTGCTGGAAACTGAGACCGCATTCATCTTCCTTGTCGCGGGTTGATCTCCTCTTATTTGTTTGATTCCCTCTGGAGTTGGGAATTTTAGAAGTTTGTGTTATGTTGATGGTATGACCTTCATCTCGTGTAGCCATGGTCTGCCAAGGATTATGTTGTATCCCATGTTACCGTCTACTACTTCGCATAAGGTAGTCTTCATCACCCTTTGGCATTTGTGGGCAGCAAGATATCCCCTCGGGTTGTCACACTTGCTAAGTAGAACTCGGTAAAGAGTTTCATTGTCGGAACGATGCTTCCAGTTAGCTTGGCTTGTTCCAGCACTCTCCATTGAATGATGGTTGAATTTCCTGGGTCAACCAAAACACGTTTAATCTTGAAATCTAAAACGTTAAGAGAAATTAACTGGGCATCATTGTGCGGAAGTAGAAGTCCATCGGTGTCCTCTTTTGTGAAGGTGATGTCATCCTCGGCGATTTCTCGGGGTCTCTTGCTATGAGTCACCGACACCTCTATCTTTTTCGTCGCCGAATAGGTTACACTGTTGATCTCGTTCCCCCCCAAAAATCATGTTGATAGTTAGTCGAGGGCTATCTTTGAGGGCTCTGTATTGTCTCAGTTACGGCCATAACTGTTCTTAGCTCGGTCTCTTAAGAACTCCCAGAGATGGTCGTTCTTTAACAATGTTGCCACCTCCTCGCGCAAATGTCGGTAGTCCCCAGTTCGGTGGCCATTAGTCCCATGATATTCGCACCATAAATTAAGATCCCTCTGGCTAGGATCGGATCTTGTCGGCCTCAGAAACCGCGTTTCCTTGACGTTCCTCATTACCGATACCAGCTCTACTATGCTGACGTTGAAGTTATACTCAGACAACCTGGGATAAGTGGAATACCTGGAACTCGATACCTCCTTGTCTTGCAATGATCTATTATTCCGGCCGCGATCAATTCTTCTATCGGGAATGAACCTATCTGCTGACTAGAACCCTCTACTGCCACGTCCTTCGGCTCTCTCTTAGGGAAAAACTAGCCCTTAGAAGATCGTCGATCTGCATCAAAATTGACCTTCGATTAATCCCTATTCTTTTCTCGTTCCTGACCCTTAGTTGATGTCGGGAACCCAAGTGGATCATCTTCTATTCTTATCTTTGATTCGTAACGGTTATGGACATCCGCCCATGTAGTTGCCTAGAACTCGAGCAGTCTTTTCTTCAGTTTTCGGGAGGCGTCTAAGCTCCTCGGGTTTAACCGTTTAGTAAATGCCTCAGCTACCCATTCATCTGGCACGACCGGTAACAACATCCATTCTTTCCCAAACCTAATCACGAACTCATGCAGCAACTCAGACTCTCCTTGTGAAATTCTGAATATGTCCGCTTTCCGGGCCTGAACCTTCCTGGCCCTAGCATGGTCCTTGATGAAGGAATTTGTGAGCATCTCAAAGGAATATATTGAATATTCGGGTAAGAGTGAATACCATGTCAGGGCCCCCTTCGTGAGGGTTTCTCCGAACTGCCTCAGAAGGACCGACTCAATCTCATGTTGAGCCAAGTCATTTCCTTTCACCGTCATTGTATAGGTGGTGATGTGATCCTGAGGGTCTAAAGTCCCATCATATTTTGGTATATCTGGAATTTTGAACCGCAGAATCAACTCTGGTGCTGCACTCGGTTTGAACGGTAATTGGGTGTACTTCTTCGAGTCTGGGCCATTCAGCACTGGTGGTGCGCCCGGAATTTGGTCCATTCGAGCATTGAATTCTTTCGCATTCGGGTCCATCCGCTCGTTCATTTCCCTCATGAATCGCATGAGCTCAGTTTTGAAGGGATCATTATTGTTGTTATTATCGGATCCGCTGCCAATCCCCCATCTCTGTCGAAGCCGACCTCGCCCCTCGGGGTATTGTTATCAAACCTTTGCGATGTTTGATTTACAGGAGCATTAGGTGGAATAGGGCCTCTTCCATTAGCATTTTTGGAAGCACCTGACAACACTTTCCTTAGTTCTGTCATGGTCTGGTCTTGTCGTGAGAGATGGCTTATGATCGCCTTTTGTTGTTCTCTCAAAATCCTCACTGTTTTCACAACGTTCTCCTCTTCAGTATCATTAGGAGTCGGCTCTCGTACGTGTCGTGGATATCGCCGGCCATGAACGGCGTTGCTACGTCCTCCTCGTTGCAGGTATCACTAACCAAATCCTCGTGTTGAGGCAGATTTTCTTGTGCCTCAATATTATATGCGATGTTGACATCGTTAGCTGCCATTATTTTTACGATTTTTGCTAAGAAATAAAAAATTAAACAGGTTAGTAATAGATGCAAGGATCAACTCAATTACGCATATGTCTAAGTCCGATAGTGGGCATGGTTTATAGACAAGCGAATTGATTTGTTCCCATAGTGGAAAATAAATTAAATAAAATCCAAGACTTAGCGTTGAAATCGAGATAAAATAACAGATAGCTTGGTTGCGGGAGGAAGGCTTACGAAGGCAGCAATAAGAATAACGTTCGACAGAAGTTAAAGTATTATTCAGTATGGAATAGTGTGTAGCATAAGTTTTTCAGAATTTTCATGTCTTACAATGGTTGTTGAAGCCACTATTTATAGCTATACCCAGGGGACAAGGTCCTAGGATCAAGCCCCTCTTACGTGACAATAATGGGGGTCATTGATGAATATGTAACGGCAGACTATGAATCCCAAAATTCTCTGCAACTGATGTGTTATTTAATACTGAGGAATATTTTTCATTAAATAACATCCAGGGACAAACATTCATTTGCTTCTGTTGACGGTGTTCCCTTCAGGATCTTCCCGTTGCCAACCGAAGCTGTTGTCCCAGACATGGTTTCTACTCGCTTCATCTTCCATTTGTCTCCGATTACACGTGTCACGTTATTATACGATCATTTAATATAAATCAATTTTACCCAATACATACCTGGGGTTATAATGACGTGATCAAAGTACCTTAAATTGCATATTTAAAATTCCTTTCTTTTTAACTTCACCTACTCTCGGGCTTCTCCCTTGAAATAAGGAAGGAAAAATAATAGTATGATGTTAACTAATTAAAACCATGTTTTTCCTTAAATCATTGAAAAGTTAATTAATCACTAGCACTAGCAATTTGGCGCTTTGAATTGACATTAACTTGACGGTATTAAAGTTGAGTTATTTATTTGGTCAAGTCATAAACATGTGAATGATTTTCCGTATATTCTTTTACGAGTACATGTTAATAGATCAAAATAATTGCCAAAAAATCTTTCTACTTTTAAAAGATCAATATATTGTTCAGAGTTCAAATAATCTTTTTACAAATATGATTTTTTAGAAGTATGTGAATTATAAAAAAATGAGATATATAATCGTTTTAGGTGATTTCTGAATGTGTAACTATTTTTAAAAAATTATGAAATTCAATCTGAACCAACACCGATATTATATGTGTTAGCCCTTGTATTCTAGACGTAATTCATTTGGGATGACAATTTTGATGGTATAGGATCGAAGAAACCATTGGAAAAGATAAAATATTATACTGCACGTCAAGCAAATTGTAATCACTTGAGAAAATTCTAGAAGTTTATGTAATCACTTGAGACAATTTCTAGAAGTCACAAGTATTTGTTATCACCCCTTCATGTTCTCAAAAAAAAATGAATAGAGAGGGGCTAGTTGGAAAATGGCATATATGTATCTAACTTTGACAGTCTAATAGGTCGTTTTGAGTATTAGTCTTTATTTCTGTGTTCTGATACCTCTCATAGATACATTTGATATATCTGTTATCTGCGTATGTGGTCAGTGTCGCTTTTTGGAAAGCATTTATGTGAAAATTTGAAGAAAATGTGATACTTGCTTAAAATGAGGCTAGAGTTTACCACGGTCAACATCTTGGGTAAACGATCTCGGATCGGTGATTTGACGAATGCAGTAGGTTCGTATAATTTTTTGGACTTGTACGCAAGTTTGGTTGGGGTCGGGGGTGACCCTTGCGCTTTTCGGTGCCTTATGTGAAATATTGTTAAAATGAGTTTTAAAGTTAAAAATCATGAGTTTAAATGATCGATTCTTATTATTTGATATTACTTTGATGTTTTGAGGTAGCGAGAAAGTTTGTGGGATGTTATTACACTAGTGTGCATGTTCAATTTGGAACCCGAGGGGCCCGGGTGAGTTTCGGGTGCATTGCAGATGTGTTTGGAACAATTGATGCATAGTTGTTGCTGGTGTCAACTTGTAGAACTCACAAATGCGAGATACTGCTCGCAAATGTGAGCCTTGCTTTTGCGAGTGACTCCTCGCATCTGCGAAGGGATCTAGGGAATGAGCACTTTGCAAATGTGAAGTTTTGATCGCAAATGCGGACTGTGGGAGCTCCGCAAATGCGAAATGCCTGTCACATTTGCGATACTTGGGAAGGTTGTCCAGCTTCGCAAATGCGAAGCTTTGATCGCAAATGCGCACGTGGGGGCAGTCGCAAGTGCGACTTCTTGGGACCTGTTGCACGGGTCGCTTTTGCGATCAGTGTTTCGCAATGCGGGCTTCGCAATTGCGATACCTGCAGCTAGGTAAAAGATGAAAAAGTCGGGATGTAGCTCATTTCACTCTATTTTTCAACCCTAAACACTCTAGAGGCAATTTTCTTGAGAGCGTTTCTTTCAAAAATCATTAGAAAGCAACTTTAACTAATTTTTAATCAATTCCATTACTTTTTAGGAATTTATAACATCAAAACTAAGAATTTTATGGTAGAAATTAGGGATTTTTAGTAGAATTTAGGAATTTTATAAAATGAGATTTAGACCTCAAATTGAAGTCGGATTTCAAAATAAATTACATAACTAGGATCGGGGGTGAATGGATAATCGAGATTTGGTCCGAATCTCGAATTTTGACCAAGCGACCCTAGGGTTGACTTTTCAATTTCATTAAAAATTGAATCTTTTTTATTCGCGTGTAGTTTTTAAAGCTTATATTGAATTGCTTGAACGATAATTGGTTATATTCGGTTGGTTTAAAGGCTTGTTTGAAAGAAAAAACCGTGGTTGATTATTGATTTAGTTGCGGAAAGAGCTAAGCTTTGTGTTTAACTTTGACTCGAGGGAATTAGGACTTGTTGGTCTGTTCGGCGCCTTACATGAAATATTGTGAAATTGAGTTTTAAAGTTGAAAATCATGAGTTTAAATGATCGATTCTTATTATTTGATATTACTTTGATGATTTGAGGTAGCGAGAAAGTTTGTGGGATGTTATTACACTAGTATGCATGTTCGGTTTGGAACCCGAGAGGCTCGGGTGAGTTTCGGGTGCATTGCAGATGTGTTTGGAACAGTTGATGCATAGTTGTTGCTGGTATCAACTTATAGATCTCACAAATGCGAGATACTGCTCGCATATGTGAGCCTTGCTTTTGCGAGTGACTCCTCGCATCTGCGAAGGGATCTAGGGAATGGGCACTTCGCAAATGTGATATTTTGATCGCAAATGCGGACTGTGGGAGCTCCGCAAATGCGAAATGCCTGTCGCATTTGCGATACTTGGGAAGGCTATCCAGCTTCGCAAATGCGAAGCTTTGATCGCAAATGCGCACGTGGGGGCAGTCGCAAGTGCGACTTCTTGGGACCTGTTGCACGGGTCGCTTTTGTGATTAGTGTTTCGCAATTGCGATACCTGCAGCTGGGTAAAAGATGAAAAAGTCGGGATTTAGCTCATTTCACTCTATTTTTCAACCCTCAACCCTAAACACTCTAGAGGCAATTTTCTTGAGAGCTTTTCTTTCAAAAATCATTAGTAAGCAACTTTAACCAGTTTTTAATCAATTCCATTACTTTTTATGAATTTATAACAACAAAACTAGGAATTTCATGGTAGAAATTTGGGATTTTTAGTAGAATTTAGAAATTTTATAAAATTGAGATTTAGACCTCAAATTGAGGTCGAATTTCGAAATAAATTACATAACTGGGCTCGGGGGTAAATGGATAATCGAGATTTGGTCCGAATCTCGAATTTTGACCAAGCGACCCTAGGGTTGACTTTTCAATCTCATTAAAAACTGAACCTTTTTTATTCACGTGTAGTTTTTAAAGCTTATATTGAATTGTTTGAACGATAATTGGTTATATTCGGTTGCTTTAGAGGCTTGTTTGAAAGAAAAAGCCGTAGTTGATTATTGATTTAGTTGCGGAAAGAGCTAAGCTTCGTGTTTAACTTTGACTCGAGGGAATTTGGAGTTGTTGGTCTATTAGCTAGGTGAATTATGTGTGGGGACAGCGTATATGCGAGGTGACTAGTGTATATGCATTGTAATAGGTTAGAGCATGCGGGTTGGGCTATTTTTACCTTTATGTCACTACTTATTCCATGTTATCTCTTGTTACATACTCTCATTGCTATATGATCTTACTTTTTATAAATGCCTTACTTGTTATCTGTCATTTAGCTGCTACTTGTTTTGATTTATTTATTTCTCGCTCAATATCTGCTTACCTGCTATATGTTCCTACTTGTATTAAGTGTATATCTTTATTGTTTCATGTCATTACTTGCCTTCATGATCTTTACGTTACTTATTGTATATTATTTTGTTATATCCGATTACGTGAGCCATTTTGCGGTTCTTGTACTAATGAATTGTTGAGGTTTGTAATTATGAGATGTTGGATATTCTCTGTTTGTACTAGTAGTTCATTGATGTTCTGTACGCTTTATTTCCATTTTGTGTTGAGATTATGTTATTGGTTGTGTTGAGTTGTTATGTTAATGAGTTGATATTGGGAACGGTTTGCACGCCACAACAGTATTAAAATGAGTTGTTAATGGAATAGGGTTGCATGCCACAACAGATAATGATATGATATTAGGATCGGGTTGCGCGGCGTAATAGATATTGTGTTAATGTGGGATTGGGTTGCGCGCCGTAATGGAGTATGATGTGTTGTAACTGTTTGTGACTATAGTGCTTTATTTTGGTACTGTGATATGAGGTTATGCGATGATGTTATTATGGGGACCTCTGTTAGTTGACCTTCGGCTCCTGTTCTTATAAGTTTACTTCTTTCTTTATATTCTTGTTGTTTTTTATTATTACTCGTACAAGTTTATAGCGAGTGTCTTGTCATAGCCTCGTCACTACTTTGTCGAGCTTAGGCTCGATACGTGCCGCACTTGACAATTTGCTCACGTTCTTGTTTTGCCAAGTTAGCCTTACTACACTCAAGATCGCTAAGAGAATGGTAGAAAGAACACAAGAGAATTGTTAATGGAAGCTTTATATTAGAGAGAACTTGAATTGTTTGCTTGATGAATTACAAATGAATGGTCTCCTTTATATACTAGTCTCCTAGGGGCTAGTGTGCAAATATTAATTGTTACACAAGTTCTTAATATTTACAAGATAAGGGCTTTCTCTAGAATTCTCTACAAGCCTAGAAGATTCCAAGGACTTTCCTAGCAAATCCATAAACATCTAGGATCTTCCAAAGGAAATGTCCATACTTCTCTAGAATCTTCTCACAAATATAAGCATTCCTCCTATGTAAGCTTTCACATGGCATTAATATATGCCAAATGGCGCTTATGTGGCATGATGACATGGCGAGTCATCACACTCTCCCCCACCTAATGTTGCGACGACCGCGGCACAATGTTGCTGCATAAACTCTCAGATCTTATCTTTGAATTGCCATAAATCTTCATAACGTTCCCATGTGGCCTCCTCTGGTGATTGCCCCTTCCAATGGACGAGGAACATTGCGGTGGCCTTTTGCCCTTGTTTTCGCCTGGCCTGGTAATCAATAATAGCCTCAATCTCCCGGTCGTGCGAGGCGGTAATAGTAATAGGTGCTCGACTTGATTGGCCCCTACTTGGATTATCCTTGTCTTCATGATATGGCTTAAGCATGCTGGCATGGAAGACAGGATAGATCTTAAGATATGATGGCATGTCAAGCTTGTATGAGATCTTGCCTACCTTGGCGACTATCTTAAAGGGCCCCTCATACTTGCGAATCAGATTCTGATGCATGCCTCATAGTGCCTTAAACTGTCTTGGATTAAACTTCACCATGACCATGTCCCCAACTCTATAGTCCGTAGGACGCCGCTTACGATCTGCAAACTTCTTCATCTTCTTAGCTGCCTTATCAAAGTAGGACTTAGCAGTGTCAAGCTACTCCTCCCATCCTTTAGCCATATGATAAGCCCCCAAACTCTTTCCCTCGAACGCGGGTGGTAATGAATGTGGAGTTTGTGGCTGTTGGCCTGTGGCTAGCTCAAATGGTGTCTGTCCCGTGGACTTACTCCGCTGCAAGTTATAAGAGAATTGGGCGATGTCTAGGAGCCTTGACCAATCTTTCTGATACGCGCTTACATAATGCCTCAAGTAGCATTCTAGTAAGGCATTGACCCATTCCGTTTGTCCATCTGTCTGTGGGTGGAAACTAGTGGAAAAGTGTAGTTCCGTGCCAAGTATATCGAATAATTCTCTCCAAAAGTTCCCAGTAAAACGGGGGTCTCGATCATTGATAATATGCCTTGGTAAGCCCCAATACTTCACCACATTCTTAAAGAATAGCTTGGCAGCTTCCTTGGCAGTGCAACCTGGTGTGGCGGGCATGAAGGTGGCATATTTGGAAAATCTATCCACGACCACCATAATAGTACCATAACCGTCAGACTTCGGTAGGCAAGTGATAAAGTCCATAGTCACGCTCTCCCATGGACGCTCTGCAACTGGTAGTGGCTCCAAAATTCCTCCGGGTTTTTGTTGCTCAACCTTGTCCTGTTGACAGACAAGACAAGTCTGCACATAACACTCTATGTCATCTCGCATGCGTGGCCAATAGTAGACTGACTCAACCAAGGCCCTAGTGCGATGTTGGCCTGGATGACCAGCCCACATTGTGTCATGACTCTCCCTTATAATCCGCCGTCTAATGTCTCCAAACTTAGGCACGTAGACCCGCCGACCTGTGGTAAGTAGTAGGCCGTCTTCGACCCAAAAACGTCTCGTATTGCCCTGGTTGGCTAACTCGATAAGTTGTTTGGCTGCTGGATCGTGTTGCATGCCTTCTTGTATAGCCTCAGGAATGTCCCATCTTGTTGAAGTGATTGCAGCAAGCTTGGCTTTCCGGCTCAAGGCATCGGCTACAACGTTACCTTTGCCCGGCTTATACTATAGTACATAATCAAATTTGGCCAAGAAATCCTGCCACCGAGCCTGTTTTGGGGTGAGCTTCTTCTGCATCTGAAAGTAGCTAGTAGCTACATTGTCGGTCTTGACCACGAACCTCGACCCAAGAAAATAATGTCGCCATGTACGAAGGTAATGCACAATAGCAGTCATCTCCTTCTCTTGCACTGTGTAACGTCGCTCCGTCTCATTTAACTTGCGACTCTCAAATGCTATGGGATGCTTATCCTGCATCAAGACACCCCAATGGAAAAATCTGAGGCATCTGTATGCACCTCAAATGTCTTGGCAAAGTCAGGTAATGCCAAGATTGGCTCCTCTGTTACAGCTGCCTTGAGGTCTTCAAATGCCCTTTGACAATGCTCCGTCCAAACCCATGGCTTATTCTTCTTTAGCAACTCAGTCAATGGTGCGGCCTTTGCTGAGTAGCCACAGATGAACCGACGATAGTAGTTAACAAGGCAAAGGAAAGATCTCAACTCAGTTACCTTTATAGGTGCCTCCCACTCCTGGATAGCACGTACCTTAGCCTCGTCCATGCGTAGCTCGCCATTGCTAATAACATGGCCTAAGAAGTGCACCTTTGATTGTGCAAACTCACATTTCTCCCTCTTGATGTATAGCCCGTTCTCCCGAAAGACTTGGAAAACCTTCCTTAAGTGCTTCATGTGCTCTTCCAAGGTGTTGCTGTAGATGACTATGTCGTCTAGGTAGACTACCACGAACTGATCAAGGTAGGGATGGAAAATCTTATTCATAAGGGTGCAAAATGTGGCAGGTGCATTGGTTAAGCCGAAAGGCATCACCAACCACTCAAAGGCTCTATATCTCGTCACACATGTTGTTTTGGCTCATCCCCCTCTGCAATGCGAACCTAGTAGTAGCCCTTGCGAAGATCCACCTTGGTAAAATACTTGGCTTGCCCAAGTTTATCGAATAAGTCAGCAATGAGCGGGATTGGGTACTTATTCTTCACCGTGACCTTATTAAGTGCTCGGTAGTCTATGCACAAGCGTAATGATCCATCCTTCTTCTTCTGGAACAATACTGGTGCGCCGAAAGGTGCCTTTGATGGGCGAATGTGACCAGCATCTAGCAACTCTTTCAATTGTTTCCTAAGCTCCTCTAGCTTGGGCGGTGCCATACGATATGGGGCAAATGCGGGTGGCTTAGCCCCTGGCTCCAACTCAATCTTGTGATCCACCTCTCGCCTAGGCGGAAAGTGCTTAGGCAACTCCTCGGGCATGACATCTTTGTTTTCCTCAAGCAACTTCTCTATGCAAGGTGGTAGTGTCTCTTGAAAACTCTTGTCTTCCTCTAGACTTGCGATGGTTGCCACGAACGTCGGCTCCCCCTTCTTGATCCCCTTTACAACCTACATAGCTGAGAGTTGTGCTTGGCTCTGTCCGTGTGGCATAGACACTGTAGGTACCATGCAAGCTCCTTCTCGCTCCATAACCAAGAGATGTTGGAGGTAGGGATCGATCAAAGTATGACAATGTCTAAAGAACTCTTGTCCCAATATGATGTCAAAGATATCCATAGCAGTTACGGTAAAGTTTGTCATACCTTTCCAAGTTCCCAATTTGACACCAACTCCATTAGCTACCCCACGAGCATTTTGTACCTCGGCATTCACGGTCTTGACGCGGGAGTTGGTTGGAGCAAGCTTCAATTCTAGTCTTTTTGCGGCAGCCTCAGTCACGAAATTATGAGTTGCTCCAGTATCCACCATTGCACGAGTAGGCTTGTTATTGATGGTGAGATCCACGTACTGGTTTCCATTCTCGATAGGTTGGATAGATTGCTTTGTGACAGCACCGCATAATACGATCATACCTAACTGTGCGGTTCCCGAACTCTCTCCTTGCGGTTGCTCCTTCCGTTCACGGACCATGGCGCTAAGGCTCTTTAGGTCGGGACAATTCCTGAAGCTATGAGGACCTCTGCATATGTAACATCCCTTCTTCTCGGCCTGCGCTTTCTTCTTGGCGTACCCCTGACGGCCACTCAGCTTTTTGGAATCTTGAGTCTTGTAGTATTGTTTTTGTATCTCCTTGCCTTTGCCACGGTCTCCCCCACCTTTGACATTGTTAAACTTTGATTCTTTGACTTTCCCTTTGTCGTGTTTGTCATGCCTGAAATCCATCAATGATTCGGCCTCCACTATGGCTTGGTCTATATTTGCGACTTGCCGGCGTTGTAACTCCTGCTTAGCCCAATTTTGCAACCCGCCCATGAAGTGGAAAAACAAGTCATCATTGGTCAGGTTGGGGATTTGAAGCATAAGGGTAGTGAATTCCTTGACATAGACACGTATACTCCCTGTTTGCTTCAACTCCCTAAGTTTGCGCCTTGCCTCGTACAAGACATTGTTTGGAAAGAACTGTCGCTTAAACTCGGCTTTGAACTGATCCCACGTGCTAATAGCACATATACCTCATCTTCCTTCTCCACCATAGCATGGCAATCTCTGAGAGGTACAACACCGCAGTGTTGATCATGGCCTCGTCGTCCTTCACTTTGTCGTGCTTGAAGTAGTTCTCCAAGTGCCAAAGGAAGTTTTCCACTTCTTGCGCATCACGAACACCTTTGAACACCGGGGGTTTGGGAGCCTCGATCTTGGCCTCCCTCTTCACCACAACATTACTAGCTGCCTCGGTCACGCCAGCACTAACATGCTCCTCGAGTGACTCTATCTTTGCCTTCATAGCATCGATAGTACTCAAAGCCTCCATGAGTCTGCACTCTAAGGCAGTGATAGTTTGCCTTAGTTCCATCTCGGTCTGTGTACGTCCCTCCAAGTCATTTCGGATGCTCTCAATCTCTTCAAGAGTGTCCCCCTCAAGAACACTAAGGGTGCCTTCCACCTTCCCCAAGCGTTGGCCAAAGATCTCCACGACATCCATCCCCGCATTTATCTTCATCACCCACTCTTTACCGAGCAAGACGTCCTCAGGTAGGACCTCCACTTCATCCTCACTCACCTCAGTGGCAGATGGTTCTTGGGATGTAAGCCCTTCGTTTGACACAACCTCAGGTGGCACCTCCTGGCCCTTGTTGGTAGCATTTCTCTTTTTGTTACGGTCGCTCTTACCAGCAGCATCCTAGATGACGTTGGCTTGAGTGTTGGCAGCATTAATTTCTCCGTCGTTCGCCATTCCCTTAGTTGCAATCTTTGCTCTAATACCACGTTGTCATGTCCTTAGTAATTAACTAAGTACACGTGCCGCACTTGACAATTTGCTCACATTCTTGTTACTACACTCAAGATCGCTAAGAGAATGGTAGAAAGAACACAAGAGAATTGTTAATGGAAGCTTTATATTAGAGAGAACTTGAATTGTTTGCTTGATGAATTACAAATGAATGGTCTCCTTTATATACTAGTCTCCTAGGGGCTAGTGTGTAAATATTAATTGTTACACAAGTCCTTAATATTTACAAGATAAGGGCTTTCTCTAGAATTCTCTACAAGCCTAGAAGATTCCAAGGACTTTCCTACCAAATCCATAAACATCTTGGATCTTCCAAAGGAAATGTCCATACTTCTCTAGAATCTTCTCACAAATGCAAGCATTCCTCCTATGTAAGCTTCCACATGGCATTAATATATGCCAAATGGCGCTTATGTGAACCTTTTTTATTCACGTGTAGTTTTTAAAGCTTATATTGAATTGTTTGAACGATAATTGGTTATATTCGGTTGCTTTAGAGGCTTGTTTGAAAGAAAAAGCCGTAGTTGATTATTGATTTAGTTGCGGAAAGAGCTAAGCTTCGTGTTTAACTTTGACTCGAGGGAATTTGGAGTTGTTGGTCTATTAGCTAGGTGAATTATGTGTGGGGACAGCGTATATGCGAGGTGACTAGTGTATATGCATTGTAATGGGTTAGAGCATGCGGGTTGGGCTATTTTTACCTTTATGTCACTACTTATTCCATGTTATCTCTTGTTACATACTCTCATTGCTATATGATCTTACTTTTTATAAATGCCTTACTTGTTATCTGTCATTTAGCTGCTACTTGTTTTGATTTATTTATTTCTCGCTCAATATCTGCTTACCTGCTATATGTTCCTACTTGTATTAAGTGTATATCTTTATTGTTTCATGTCATTACTTGCCTTCATGATCTTTACGTTACTTGTTGCATATTATTTTGTTATATCCGATTACGTGAGCCGTTTTGCGGTTCTTGTACTAATGAATTGTTGAGGTTTGTAATTATGAGATGTTGGATATTCTCTGTTTGTACTAGTAGTTCATTGATGTTCTGTACGCTTTATTTCCATTTTGTGTTGAGATTATGTTATTGGTTGTGTTGAGTTGTTATGTTAATGAGTTGATATTGGGAACGGTTTGCGCGCCACAACAGTATTAAAATGAGTTGTTAATGGAATAGGGTTGCATGCCACAACAGATAATGATATGATATTAGGATCGGGTTGCGCGGCGTAATAGATATTGTGTTAATGTGGGATTGGGTTGCGCGTCGTAATGGAGTATGATGTGTTGTAACTGTTTGTGACTATAGTGCTTTATTTTGGTACTGTGATATGAGGTTATGCGATGATGTTATTATGGGGACCTCTGTTAGTTGACCTTCGGGTCCCGTTCTTATAAGTTTACTTCTTTCTTTATATTCTTGTTGTTTTTTATTATTTCTCGTACAAGTTTATAGCGAGTGTCTTGTCATAGCCTCGTCACTACTTCGTCGAGCTTAGGCTCGATACTTACAAATTATATGGGGTCGGTTGTACTCATATTACACTTCTTGTACAAATCTCGGTGTTGGTCCTAGCGGAGCGTAGAGGAATTTGCTCGGATCCGACTTCTATAGGAGACTTGAGGTAAAGTTGTCGGCGTTCGCAGTCCCTGAAGTCCCTTTCTATCATGTTTTTACTGTTTCTGTAGTTTCAAATAGTTGTATTTTATTTCAAATCATATTTGTAGTATTCTAGTCGCTCATATACTTGTGACTCCGGATTTCTGAGAGTAGTTAAGACCGCGTTATTCATGTAATGATTTCATGTATTTCTGAGTTTATCAATCGTTAATTATCATTATTTTGTTATAAAATTGTTAAAATTGGTTAGTTATTTAGCTAATGTTGGCTTGCCTAGCAAGTGGATATTAGGCGCCATCACGGCCCCGTGGTTGGGATTTTGGGTCTTGACAAGTTGGTATCAGAGCCCTGGATTGCGTAGTCTCATGAGTCATGAGCAAGAATTATAGAGTCTGGACGATCGGTATGGAGATGTATGTACTTATATTTTGGAGGCTATATGACTTTAGGAAAAATTTTTCTTCTTTCTTTCTCTATCGTGTGATTTTATTCTATCGCTGAAGTTTGAATTATTATATTCTTGTTCTCTCATAGATGGTGAGGACACGCACAACATCCATAACCGAGCAAGAGACGGAGCCCCTGGTTGCAACCACTTCCAGGGGTAGGGGTCGGGGCCGAGGTAAGGCCAGAGGCAGAGCTCAACCTAGAGCACGCACAACAACACCTATAGCAGAGCCTCAGATTGAGCAGGAGGATGAGATCCCCATTCATGCGGCGCCAAATTGGACCAGCTCAGGTCCCAGAGGGGTTCATTGCTACCCCAGTACTTTAGGATATTCTAGTCCTCCTAGTGGGCGTTATGGAGTGCGTGGCCCAGGCCGGTGCATTTCCTGTAGCACCAGCCGTCTCTTAGATCGGGGAGATGCTTAGACTCTCGCTATTCACACTCCAGAGTAGATGGTTCCCATATATCAGACTCCAAAAGTTTCAGCAGTTGGAGCAATTCAGCCCGTTATAGCTACATAGCCCAGGGAGGGACCCGATATTCCGACAGAGGGGTTGAAGAGGCTAGATAGGTTCACCAAGCTATTCCCTATTCATTATGGTGGTATACCTTCTGAGGACCCACATGATTTCTTGGACCATTGCCATTAGGTGTCAACATGGGCATAATGAAGTCCAATGGAGTTGACTTCGCTGTGTTTCAGATGACTGGTTCTACCAAAAGATGGTAGCAGAAGTATGTTTGGGGTAGGCAAGTAGGTTCGCCTCCACTTACTTGGGATCTGTTCTCACAACTATTTTTGGAGAAATTCATCTCATTCACCAAGAGAGAGAATCTGTGCAGCCAGTTTGAGCTCCTCCCGTAGGGTAGCATGATTGTTACCTAGTATGAGACATTTGCAGATCTATAATGCCATGGAGCTATCTTGACCCCTACTAAGAAGGATAAGGTGAAGATATTTATAGATGGACTTACTTGTGGTGTCAGGTTGCAGATGATCAGAGAGACTGAGGATGACATTTCAACCGGGTTGTAGAGATTTCCAGATGGATCGAGAGGATTGGTAGTCAAGGCAGAGATGAGGCATATGAGAAGAGGCATCATCAATTCAGTGGTTTCAATGATGCCTCGTCTCGAGGCAGGGGTTCATTTGGTAAAGGTCATTCTATCAAGCCCGTTCAGTCATCACTTCAGGTGTCTCATGGTTCCTCAGGTGGTCACAGCACATACGGGTCTCGTTCAGAGCAGCCAGTATTCAGTACACCTTCATGTTACACCCCGCACTTTGGGGGTTCCGATTTGGTGAGAAAAGATCCTTCTGATTCTCTGCCATAGACATGTCTACTCAGGAACCTTGGGCTTTTTAATTTTAAGCATATATAAGGGGGTACAGGTATTAAATCTCAACCTGCCTCCCTTGTACGTGCTGCCACCAAGCCGTACCAAATGAGCCACCATGAGCGGGAACCTCAAAGGCCTCCCTGGACGACTCAAAGGAGTGTCTTAGGTATCCATACGAGTTAGGGAAGTCTATGGATGACGCAACATCTTCGGGCTAGCGTTGGGCACCTAAAGGGTGTTGGAGGATTGATATGTGGGACGGGTATGCCCTGCGGGCTACCGAAATATTTGAAGAACAAGCTAGGTGCGGATGCACGAGGCGAGTGTCAAGCTTGAGGATTGGACTGTGCATGCGAAAGCGATGCTAAGTACTAAGCGAGGGACAGACTTGTCCTGAGCCAACTCCGGGTGTGCGCATGGATGAGATCTAGCAGATGCGATGCGCCACAATTAGTCGAGGCCATGAGCCTAGACATCAGACGGGCAACACAGTTGGATAAAGCCTTCAAGGCAAGCTTCACCATAGGCACATGATTGTGCTAGAAAACCTGGGAAAGGAGGAAGGCTGGCCTGTAGCGAGAGGTGACTGCATGCTCCACACGGGCTATTCGGTTCCGCTGACGTACGTAAGAAAGTCGGCCTGTAACACGTGGTATCAATGCTATTTAAGGCCATACTATTCCATGACATGATGTCAAGGAAAGAGTTGAGATGGCGAGTGCATTTTGAATGTCAGTGCGGAGATCATATCGAAGCAAGGATTGATGTTCATATGCCACCAAAGATTGAGAACGTGATACTACTGGTCGAAAAGGGATTAGTCACGTGAGTTATGGATAGAATTGCTTTGCCAGCCATAAACTACGACCATCAGAATCAGACCACGTCACAGTCGTTGTTTCCGCCATCGTCTATGTTTTGGAAGGTGATTTTGGGGTATCATAGTTTGATTGAAATATCGTTAGGGATGTTTTCCAGGCAGCGGTTGCTGTTTTCAAATGGATTCTATTGAGGCACATTTGGCTTGCAAAGAGGGCCATTGTGCGATGCTGTTGGAATAGTTACACAAGACGAACAGACGGTTAGCAGAAGCTCTATTATCCTAGATTGTGATGATCTGACAGTATGTCAAAAACTTTGTTAGCAGTGGGTTAGCAGCTTTGCTAAGCAAGGCATGGTCATAAAGATTGTCGAATGTAGACTGAGAGAGTTCCTTGCATGGGTTGAAGATCGCTTGGACCAAGAGGGCTCAGTAGAGTTGGAAGCTTGTTAGGTTGCGGCGTTTTATTCATGTAAAGCAGCCAGTTGGAGTTGTTGGCCATTTTGAAGAAGGAAATGGGTGACCCCAATTTCTTTCAAAAGTTCGGGCTTCTGTCGAAGGTGATGATATGCCGATAAGTCGGGTGGTTAGGAAAAAGGCCATGTTTGCCAGGTCATGCAATTATATTGCAAAGAGTGTGAGCCGTGGACTATAAACTTTGGGCATGATTGCGCAGAGATCTTGCCAAGGATGCGTACAACACATCACTTGAGTGTCTTTCTTGTGGGATAGACTTATGAACTGCCTGAGGGCATTGGGAAGAGGAGCCAAACCATTTTTGTGGGGAGGCCTAGTGCTGAATTGCCAAGGTGAGGAGGCGAATTCGAAGGAAATAGCAATACTTCAGAATTGGATGGATTTTCAAGTTAGAAGGTGTCATTTTGGAAAGGGGTACGCCGAATGATCGGGGACCATTGAGATGGGGCCAAGTGCGTTGCACACCGAAACAGGAAGTTGTGCTAGCAGAACTAAGAGAGTTCCTGTCTATTGGGCGAGTACAGAAGTACTACCGAGAACATTGGGTACTTGCTGAGGAAGTGACAGTTGGAAAACAAAGAGCTTTGTTTGTGAATGTGGCGATGCTATAACTTTGAGAATGTAGAACTCACCAAGAGTACGTCCCAAGAGCTTGCCGAGTGCCAAAGGGTACGAAGCAGTTGAGTTGCCAAAGGTTCCATGATGCAGCATGAATTTCCTAAGGCCGGGCTAATATGAAAAGTGGTACAGGAGCACTGAGAAGTATCTTCCACATTGAGTGTGGGAGGATCCGCCTATACAGAGGCATTTGGGAAAAATTGTGAGTCCTGAAGCAAGCAAGCCTTCCAAGGTAACGGGGGTGAGAAAAGGCTACGGGAGCGATTGAGCTACGGGGACTACGCCAAAGGCACTAAAAGACTACGGGAGCGATTAAGCTACGGGAGCTGCACCAAGGAGTACTATAATGTGCTTACCATTGAGGGAAGAGCTTTGGACGGACATGCAGGCCGTAAGGGTCATGGTATGGTTGACCAGTGTGGGTCACCAAAAAGTTAGACACCAGAGGGTACAAGTGCGGAGGCACTTTCCAAGCTAACACCGAAGGGAGGTGAAGTGCAGAGGCATGCTTGGAAGATACCTGGGGGAGAAGTGCAAGGGGTACGACTTCATTTTGAGCAGGACTTCAAGGAAGTCCGACCCACAAGATTAAGGGATTCGCGATGTACATACCTTAGGGGCAGACTCCGGGATGTCGTAGGCCTTAATGTGTCATCGAGGATGATGACATAATGAGTGTGGGAGTATGTTACACCCCGCACTTTAGGGGTTCCGATTTGGTGAAAAAAGGTTCTTCAGATTCTCTGGCGTAGACATGTCTACTCAGGAACCTTGGGCTTTTAAATTTTAAGCATATATAAGTGAGGTAGAGGTATTGAAACTCAACCTGCCTCCCCCATGCGTGCTGCCACCAAGCCGTACCAAATGAGCCAGCTTGAGGGGGAACTTCAAGGGCCTGCCTGGACGACTCAAAGGAGTGTCTTAGGTATCCATACGAGTTAGGGAACTCTATGGATGGTGCGACGCCTTCAGGCTAGCGTTCGGCACCAAACGGGCGCTGACGGCTTGATATATGGGAGGGGTATGCCTTGCGGGCTACCGAAATGTTGGAAGAAGACCTCTGTGATGATTGGATACTTTAAGCACCTATCTTAGGGGCCTCATGTGTAGACTTGTGAGCATGGCTTGGGTTCAGCCATGCGAGCAAGGGTCCGTTGGCCTAGACGTGCAGTTGTGGGGTGACACTACACTATACGGGATGGAAGTATGTCGCGAGGGCTATGTATGGGCATGCCATGAAACACGCATATGACGAAGGCCAAGGACTAAATATTGCCTTACTCGGGTGAAGCACAAGCTGGGTGAGGATGCACGAGGCGAGTGTCAAGCCTGATGATTGGACTGTGCACGCGAGAGTGATGCTCAGTGCTAGGCGAGGGACAGACATGTCCTAAGATATCCCCGGGTGTGTGCAAGGATGATATCCAGCAGATGCGATACGCCACAATTAGTCGAGGCCATGATCCTAGATATCAATCACGCGACACAGTTGGAGCAAGCCTTCTAGGCAAGCTTCACCACAGGCAGAAGATCGTGCTAGAAAACTTGGGAAAGGAGGAAGGCTGGTCTGTAGTAAGGGGTGACTACAGGCACCACACGGGCTATTCGGTGCCGCTAACGTACGTAAGAAAGTCGGCCCGTGACATTTAGCTCTCATCAATTCACCACTACTACAGAGTTACTACAGTGTTCATCCGGGTCATTAGGGATCGCCTCAGACTCAACAGTTACGCCATTCGCGGTGTTGTTTTGAGTGCGGCGACGAGGACATATCAGAAGATATTGTCCGAGATTTAGGAGTAGCATACCACAACACAGTACTCGTGCCATATTCCGACATCGGTTGCTCCACCGTCCGCTCAACTAGCTAGAGTCGGGGGTCAGGCAGCCCGAGGTGATGGTCAGGTGGTTAGAGGTGGAGGTCAGATAGTTAGAGGCCATCCAAGAGATGGAGGTCAGACTGGTGGGGCTCAGTCCAGTTTCTATGCATTCCCAGATAGATTCAAGGCAAAGTTATCTAATGCAGTCAACGTAGGTATTGTTCCAGTTTCCCATAGAGATACATCGTTTTTATTTGATCCGCATTCTATTTATTCATATGTATCATCCTATTTTGCTTTTCATATCTGGATATATATCTCATGATTCTTTGAGTGCTCTTGTTTATATGCCTATGCCCGTTGGGGATTCCATTGTGGTAGATCAGGTCTATCGTGCTTGTTTGGTCACTATCGGGAGCTATGAGACTAGGGTTGACCTTCTATTACTTGGTATGGTAGATTTTGATGTGATTTTGAGCATGGATTGGTTGTCACTATATAATCCTATTTTGGATTGATACGCCAATATTGTGATATTAGCTATGCCAGGATTTCCTCTATTGAAGTGGAGAGGGACTCTTGGTCACTCCACTAGCAGGGTTATCTCATATGTAAAGGCTCGGTGTATAGTCAAGAAGGGGTGTCTGGTGTATTTTGTCTATATTTGTGATTCCAGTGCAGGGGTTCCTTCCATGGATTTGGTTCCGATTGTGCGTGAGTTTCCAGAGGTGTTTCCTATATATTTGTCAGGCATGCCACTCGATATAGATATCGACTTTTGAATTGACTTGGTTTCGGACACTCAGCCCATTTCTATTCCACCAGACCGTATGGCCCCAGTTGAGTTGAAAGAATTGAATGAACAGTTGCAGGATTTTCTTGATAAGGGATACATTAGACCTAGTGTCTCGCCTTGGGGTGCACCCATATTGTTTGTGAAAAGGAAGGATGGATCGATGAGGATGTGTATTGCTTATCGAGAGTTGAACAAGATCATTATCAAGAACAAGTATCTGTTGCCAAGGATTGATGACTTATTTGACTAGATTCAGGGTACTAAGGTGTTTTCCAAGGTAGATTTGTGATCTGGCTACCATTAGGTGAAGATTAGGACATTAGATGTCCATAAGACAGTTTTTGTACTTGGTATGGTCACTACGATTTTTGGTGATGTTGTATCTTCCGAGGGGAATTAGGTGGATATTAAGAAGATTGAGGTAGTTCAGAAGTGGCCTAGACCTACTTCAGCTGCAAAGATTCGGAGCTTCTTGGGTTTGGCGGGTTACTATCGCCGGTTCGTCGAGGGGTTTTTATCTATTTCAGCCCTATTGACCGAGTTGACCTAGAAGGATGCTCTTTTCAGATGGTCCGATGAGTGTGAGGTGAGATTTCAGAAGCTCTAGACTACATTGACGATAGCCCCAGTGTTGGTGTTCCTATAGGTTCGGGATCTTACATCGTGTATTGTGATGCATGGTATAATGGGCTTGGTGTAGTGTTTATGCAGGATGGTAGGGTGATTGCATACGCGTCTTGGCAGTTGAAGGTTCTTGAGAAGAATTACCCTATGCATGATTTAGAGTTGGCAACCATTGTTCGTGCATTGAAGATTTGGCGGCATTATCTTTACGACGTTCCATGTGAAGTCTATGCCGACCATCAGAGTCTCTAGCACTTGTTCAAGCAAGAGGAACATTAATTTGTAGCACCGAAGATGGTTAGAGTTGTTGAAATACTATGATATTACCGTATTATATCATCTGGGAAGGCCAATATAGTGGCCGATGCATTGAATAGGAAGGCTGAGAGCATGGGTAGTTTGGCATATTTACCGGTAGTGGAGAGGTCACTGGCTATGGATATTCAAGCTTTGGCCAATCGGTTCGTGAGGTTGGATGTTTCGGAGCGTAGCCGGGTTCTTGCTTGTGTTGTCGCACATTCATCGTTGTTGGAGCGTATCAAGGCTTGCCAGTTTGATGATCCTCACTTATTGATGTTGAGGGAAATGGTGCAGCACAGTGGTGCCAAGGAGGTTATGATTGGAGATAATGGTGTTATGCGGATTTAAGGCCAGATTTGTGTTCCAAATGTCGATGGGTTGATAGAGTTTATCCTTGAGGAGGCTCACCGTTTGCGCTATTCCATTCACGTAGGTATCACGAATATGTACCGTGACTTGAAACAACACTATTGGTGGTGAAGGATGAAGAAAGATATCGATGCTTATGTCTCTCGGTGTTCGAATTGTCAACGGGTGAAATATGAGCATCCGAAATGGGGTGGGTTGATTCAAAGATTGAAGATACCTGAGTGGAAGTGGGAGCGCATCACTGTGGATTTTGTGGTAGGCTTACCATGGACCTTGAGGAAATATAATGTAGTGCGGGTTATTGTGTACCGGTTGACTAAGTCCACACACTTCATTTCGGCGATGACGTCCTATTTTTCAGGGTGGTTGGCTCACATTTACATCTGAGAGAATATCCGCCTACACGCCATGGCCATTTTCATTATTTCTGACCGAGCATGCAGTTCACATCACATTTTTAAAGAGTCGTGTAGCGTAAGTTGGACAATGGGTCGAGCTGAGTACCACGTTTTATTCTTAGACGGACAGGACAGTTCGAGCACACTATTCAGATCTTGGAGGATATGTTACGTGCATGTGTTATCGATTTTGGAGGTTCATGGGATCAGTTTCTACCGCTTGTAGAGTTTTCCTATAACAATAGCTATCAGTCGAGCATACAGATGGCGCCGTATGAGGCCTTACATGGGAGGTGATATCGTTAGTCGATTGGTTGGTTTGAGCTCGGTAAGGCTAGATTATTGGGCACTGATTTGGTTCATTATGCTTTAGAGAAGGTTAAGGTGATTCAGGAGCGACTTCGTACAACTCAGCCAAGGTAGAAGAGTTATGTGAACCAAAAGATTCGAAATGTGACTTACATGGTGGGTGAGAAGGTTTTTTTTTCGAGTGTCGCCTATGAAAGGCGTGATGTGGTTTGTGCAGAAGGGCAAGTTGAGTCTGAGGTTTATTGGGCCATTTGAGAATTTGGAGAGAGTTAGGGAGGTTGCATATAGGCTTGTAGTGCCTCCTAGCCTAGCAGGGGTACATCCGGTATTTCGCATTTTCATGCTTCAGAAGTACCATGAGGACAGCTCACATGTTTTGGACTTCAGCACGGTGCAACTTGATGAAAATCTAACCTATAAGGAAGAGCCAATGGCTATTCTAGACCGACTGGTTCATAAGTTAAGATCCAAGAGTTTTACTACCGTGAAAGTGCAATGCAGCGATCATCCGATTGAGGAAGCTACATGGGAGTCCAAGTCAGATATGCGGAGTAGTTACCCCCACCTTTTTACCAGTCCAAGTACTTTTCTATGTCCGTTCATGGATGAACTTTTCTTTTAGAGGTGGAGAATATGACGACCAGATAGGCTATTTTGAGTATTAGCCTTTATTTCTGTGTTCTGAGACCTCCCATAGCTTCATTTGATGTTTCTTAATTTTAGTGCGTGTTCCATATTGCTTTTCGGAAAGCGTTTATGTGAAAATTTGAAAAGAATATGATTATTGACTTAAAATAAGGTTAGAGTTGACGAAAGTCAACATTTTTTATAAATGACCTCCGATCGGTGTTTTGACGATTCTGGTAGGTTGGTATGATATTTTTGGACTTGTACGCACGTTTGTTTGGGGTCAAGGGTAACCCGAGCGCATTTTGGCGCCTTATATGAAAAATTGTGAAAACAAGATTTAACGTTGAAAATCATGAGTTTTGATGATTGATTCTTATTATTTAATATTATTTTGATGGTTTGAGATAGCGAGTAAGTTTGTGGGATATTATTACACTTTTGTACATGCTCGGTTGGAACACGAGGGGCTCGAATGAGTTTGGGGTGCATTGCGGATGAATTTAGAACAACTGATGCATAGTTATTGCTGGTGTCAAGTTGTAGATCTCGCAAATGCGAGCCTCGCTATTGCGAATGGCTGCTCGCATACGCGAAGGGAGCTGGGGAATGGGCAGTTCGCAAATGCAAAGTTTTGATCACAAATACGGATTGTGGGAGTTCCGCAAATGCAAAATACATGTCGCATTAGCGACACTTGGGAAGGCTGGCCAACTTCGCAAATGCGAAGCTTTGATCGCAAATTCGCACGTGGGGGCAGCCGCAAATGCGAACCTTTTGTCATGATTTCGACTTCTTGGGGCATGTCGCACTGGTCTCTTTTGCGATCAGTGTTTCGCAAATACGGGCTTCGCAATTTCAAGAAGAGTTAGCAATTGTAATACCTGCAGCTGAGTAAAAGATGGAAAAGTTGGGCTTTAGCTCATCTCATCAATTCTTCAACCCTAAACACTCTAAAGGCGATTTTTCTTGATAGATTTTCTTTCCAAAATCATTGGTCAATTCCCATTGCTTTTCATGAGTTTTTAACATCAAATCTAGGATTTTCATGGTAGTAATTAGGGGTTTTGGGAAGAATTTAGAAATTTTGTAAAACTGAGATGTAGACCTCATATTGAGGTCTTGTTTCGAAATAAATCACATAATTGGGCTCGGAGGTGAATGGGTAATCGGGATGTTGGTCCGAATCTCAAATTTGCATCAAGAAGCCCCGGATTGACGTTTGTTGACTTTTTCAATTTCATTAAAGATTGAACTTTTTTCATTCATGGGTAGTTTCTAAAGCTTATTTTGAATTATTTGAACGATAATTGGTTAGATTCGATTGGTTTGGAGGCTTGTTCGAAAGGAAAAGTAATGGTTGATTATTGATTTTGTTGCGGAAAGAGGTAAGTGTCGAGTTGAACTTTGACTTGAGGGAATTAGGACTTGTTGGTTTATTTACTGCGTGACTTATGTGTGGGGACGACGTATATGCGAGGTAACGAGTATATATGTGCTGTCATGATTTAAAGCATGTGGGTTGGACTATTTACCTTTATGTCATTACTTATTCCATATTATCTCTTGTTAAATGTTTTGATTGCTACATGATCTTACTTGTTATCCATGCCTTACTTGTTATCTGTCATTTAGCTGTTACCTATTTTGATTTATTTATTTCTCGCTCAATATTTGCTTACCTGCTATATGTTTCTACTTGTATTAATTGTATATCTTCATTGTCACATGACTTTACTTGCCTTTATTGTCGTTACATTACTTGTTGTATTTTATTATGTTATATCCGATTGCGTGAGTCATTTTGCGATTTGTACTAATGAATTGTCGAGGTTAGTGATTACGAGGTATTTGTTATTGTCTGTTTGTACTAGTAGTTTCTTGATGTTCTGTACGCTTTATTTCCATTTTGTATTGAGATTACGTTATTGGTTGCATTGAGTTGTTATGTTAATGAGTTGATATTGGAAACGGATTGTGTGCTGCAACAATATTGAAATAAATTGATAATGGGATCGGGTTGCATGCCGCAACAGATAATGATATGATATTGGGATGGGGTCGCACGTTGCAACAGATATTGTGTTAATATGGGATCGGATTACGCACCACAACGGAGTATAATATGTTGTAATTGTTTGTGTCTGTAGTGCTTTAGTTCGGTACTATGAGATGAGGTTTTGACATGATGTTATTCTGGGACCCTCTGTTAGTTGACCTTCAGGTCTCATTCTTATGAGTTTACTACTTTCTTTATGAAACTGTTGTCATTTATTATTACTCGTACAGATTTATAGTGAGTGTCTTACCATAGCCTCATCACTAATTCGTCGAGGTTAGGCTCAATACTTACAGAGTACATGGGGTCGGTTGTACTCATAGTACACTTCTGCACTTCTTGTGCAGATCCCGGTATTGGTCCTAGTAGAGCGTAGAGGAAACTGCTCGGATCCAACTTCTACATGAGACTTGAGATAGAGTTGTCCGGCGTTCGCAGTCCCTGAAGTCCCCTTCTATCATGTTTTTACTATTTCTCTAGTTTTAAACAGTTGTATTTCATTTCAAACCATATTTGTAGTATTCTAGTCGCTCATGTACTTGTGATTCTGGATTTCTAGGAATAGTTTAGACCGCGTTATTTATGTAATTATTTCATATATTTCTGAGTTTATCAATCTTTAACGTTGGCTTGCCTAGCAAATGGATGTCAGGCGCCACCACGGCCCCGTGATTGATTTTTCGAGTTGTGACACTAACTACTATCTCAATGTGGTATTTATGTGACATGCTTCACCTGCATGCCATGCGTGGTGGTTCCGCTTGGGATCAAAATCAATACTAATTTAAACTTGTTTATTGAACTTTTAACACAAATATTAAATCCTAACTAAAGCTATTAGGTTCAAATAAACCCATAATTAACACCCTCCATCCGCTCATGTGGTCGATCCATGATTATGGAGTTATAGGTGCTTCATGAAGTGCACAAAAGTGAAACATACGTGAATTAGTAACAAAACTCGAAAATATAGAGAAACCAAAAAAAATAAAAATGCCATTTCTATTGAGTGTTTTTTAACTACATTTGTCATTAAACTAAAACCTTTCTTAATTTCAAGAGAATTCAATACTTAATTATATACAACAACAAAAATAAATTACCTATTGCAAAGTGAAATTATATACAATTTGGCTAAAGCTCCATTATTTTTAACCTCTCTTACTATCCATATTGATGTGCATAACTATTCCATTGCCATCAAGGAAGCTTGTTCTAACTCCAATTTTAACTCTATTATTGCATGGAGCCTCTCACCAATGGGCCTGATGATCATAGCCGGAGCTTAATATAGCTAAAGAATTCAATTTAATTCCCTTCGTCGAGAACTTAATTATAATATGTAAAGAGGGAAAAAACAATTATTTTTGATATATATATATATAAACGGTTGAATCTCCTTTACATAAGGGAAGATTCTTCTATAAAGGCAAAGGGAATTCAAAATTGCTTTAGCAACTTTAAATCCCAATTATGACATTCTTGTATTTTTTTTCTTGTATAAATTTCTGGCTCTGCCACTAATCTATGATGTTTGTCTTTACTTGCCAATTACTCGTATATATCTATTTCCCCATGTGGGCATGAAGTACAGAATTTTATTATCATGATTTATATCGCTACATATAGTTACTAGTGAAACTTGACCGCGCTTCGCGCAGTCATAAAAAACCTCATTGAATTTACAAAATAATTAGAGTAATTTTTAAATACATATTAAAAATAACCAAAGTGGGCTTTTGCAAAAATAATTATGAGTATATCTTTAAATTATTTTTCAAAAATAATGTAAACCTTTTGTTTCCTCGAACGCATGGGAAATTTTGACACGTTAACACCTGAAAATTCCTTTTCTTGATGTTATTAAAATTACTTCCTTCTAACTTGCATTTTATGTTACCAGCATTTTGAACTTGGTTAGGTATGTACTACTTTATTTATTGAGAATGTAATAATTTTTGAACTGGTCCTTGAATTGATGAGTTACAATTTTACTAAATCGTTAATTGATTTCTGCTTCAATATTTAATTACTTACTCACGTCTTACATCTTTTAAAGAAACCCTTAGCGTGAAATTCTAGTATAAGCATGAAAATGCAATACACTTAGCACTCAAAAAAGTAGATCCAAATAAATTACACACAAATTCTAGAGAGAAAATGTTGAGATCTAACCAAAATGGAGCCTAGATAACATATTATCGTGATCTAATAAAAATGAAACTGAGTTAGTCTATGGGTAGGATCTCGTTTGGATCAGCCATATTCTTGGCTTAGTTTTGAACATGCTAACTTCGCGTGAATTTATTTTGATTTTGGTGACTGAGTCATGTATCTTGAATTTATAGGGACCAATCTTGCTTAGTATTAGCAATAAAAGATGGATCACACTGTGATTTTCATGATCAGTCGACTAACTAATAGTCTGGTCAAGATTTGAGTCTCCAAGTCTAATTCCAGAAGGACCAGCATCAGGTCTCGAATACATCCCACACGTAGAAAGGGAGCATCAGTGTTGATCAAGATACTTAACACTCATTTCTTGCATGATTTTCGTTGTGATCAAATCATACAAGGACTGATATACATCTTTCAAAAATTACTTGTATTGGAAAATAAATTCATTTTGTAGATGTAGAATCAATATTTGAATTCTCCAATTTAGATGAGGCATTGAAGTTCCTCTCGCAAATTACAATATTGGACAGTCATGGGCTCAGGATAACACTTACTATATAATAGTCGGTCATCAATTGAAAGCGGGTAATATGGTGATGAATTGTGATTATATTTTTATCAGTCTTATTTATTTCGCACCTTTAGTTCAATGATAAAATAAGTCAAAGACTACATGATCAAACCTACGGTTGCTTCATCTCGAAGAAAGAATCATAAAAATGTGAGGTATTAGATGGTTCCTCGTGTATCTCGGAATTAATATAGGAGCAGTAAAGGTATATGACAAAAATAAAGTATCCAAAGTACTCCCTCGACATTATGCAAAATAAATTACTGCTACAACCTGAGGAGAAAGAAAGTAAAGAATACTTAGAAGCAATGATAAACGACACTTGTTTCATACCAAATTAAATAATACAAAGTAAAGCAAAAGAAATATTGCATCTCAAGTCAATGAACAATAATTTGATGAATAAGAAAGGAACTCCTTCGCTTTTGGATCTGGCTGCCAGAGAAGAGAAGACGTTGAATGTGATAATATCAAGCTCAGAAAAAATTTCATGTTTCTAACCTTTTTAAAGACAACTATCCAACAAATATTTGTAAACTTTAATGATCATGGATATCTGCAAATTTCAAAGAAATTTAAATGTTTGTTCACATAATTTTACTTCATTTTCAATGAAAATAAAATATACATAAAAGCTCAGACACACTTCTGTCACTCAGTTATAGAAAGAAAGTGCGAGAATTTATTATCGGACAAGAAGGAGAAAAGCAAGTTAATTAGCAACTAAGCACACGCCTGATTTAGCAATGAAATCGTACTCTGATCAAATACCTTTGTTGAGAAGATAGAAGTCTGCATCCTCCTCTGTAATGACCCGGCCGGTTATTTTGAAAGTTGTAGCCCCGTTCGCCCATTTACTACTCGTTTTATGCTTAATAGTTGCTATGTGATTTGTCGGGATAGCTGGTTCGGGTCCGAGGAGGTTTCAGAATGAGTTGAGACACTTAGTCTCAAGGTTAGAAGCGTAAGTTGAAAATATTGACCGGATGTTGACTTGTGTGTAAATGACTCCGAATTAGAGTTTTGATGGTTCCATTAGCTCCGTTGAGTGATTTTGGACTTAGGAGCATGTCTGGATAGTGATTTGGAGGTCCGTAATTGAATTAGGCTTGAAATGGCGAAAGTAAAAAATTTAGAAGTTTGACCGAGAGTGGACTTTGTGGTTACCAGACTTGGATTGAGGTTCCTGGAGTTGGAGTAGGTCCGCGGTGTCATGTGTAACTTGTGTGCAAAATATAAGGTTAATCGGACGTGATTTGATAGGTTTCGGCATCGAATGTGAAAGTTAGAAGTTCAAAAGTTCATTAGGCTTGAATAGATGTGTGATTCATAGTTTTAGCGTTGTTTGATGTGATTTGAAGGCTCGACTAAATTCGTATCGTGTTTTAGGACTTGTTGGTATATTTGGTTGAGTACCCGGGGGCCCAGGTGCGGATATTTGGCCCGCAGGTGCGAAAGCACTAGGCATTGTTTAAAATTCGAGGGTTCCGTGATTTTCATCATTTTGGACATTTCAAGCTCGGGCTTAGGCGATTTTTGAGAGGGATTTCGAAGGGATTCTTGAGCATTCGGAGGCCGATTCGCGAGGCAAGGGCTCATTGGAGTAGAGTTTTTCACCGTTTGAGGTAAGTAACACTTCTAAGCTTGGTTCTGAGCGTATGAAACCCTGAATTACATGTTATGTGATAGGTGTTGAGGTGACGCGCATGCTAGGTGACGGGCATCTGGGAGTGCACAGTAGAAATTGTGATTTAGTCGATTCCCTGGAACTGCATAGCTGTTTTATCTTAACATTTTTTCTATACTCTATGTGTTAGAACACTTGCGTTGTGATTCATGCTAGAAATCATGTTTAGGCTATATGCTAGTACTATTGGGACCCACAATGGTCGTTCTTTGTTGTTGAGTTATCTATTTAATTGCAGTTGTGTACTCAGTCAGATTCATTATTACGTGTCATATCTCAGTCTCCGTTATCGTATATTGTCACATCTCGTATCATTAATTAGGGCTGCTTAGCATGAGTGTTGTGAACCCGAGAAACTAAAAAGTTTGGTGACTGAGTTGGGCCTGAGTGCCATACTGTGAGTGATATCTATATATATGTGGATCGGGTTGCACACCGCAACAAGCCTTATGGCTATATATACATGTGGATCGGGTTGCACGCCGCAACAAGCTTAATGGCTCTCTCTCTCTCTCTCTCTCTCTCTATATATATATATATATATATATATATATATATATATATATATATATATATATATATATATATATATATATATGAGGGGATCAGGTTGCGCGCCGCAACAAGCCTTAGGCTATATGTGGATCGAGCAGTGCGCCGCAGCAGGTATCGTACAGTGCTGAGTGATTGAGCGTGACGAGCGAGAATTGAGACGGACAAATTGAGTGCTCTGAGAGTGTGATTACTTGGAATTTCACTATGTTGCATCACATACGGTATTCACATTGGCATGTAGCTATAGAGACGTCATACTTTTCTTATCAGTCACACTTGGCATATTTTAACTCTGCTAAACTTAACTATTGAACTTAGAAGCATGCCTATTTTTTTGTGTTGTTAAACTCTGTATCTTTACTGTATTGTTTGAGCTCGCCACTGTTTTCAGACCACAGGTTTGACTTGTTACTTATTGAGTTGGTTGTACTCACGCTACACCTTGCACTTCATGTGCAGATCCAGGTATTTTCGGGCACGGTGGTTGCTGATTCCTAGCGTTTCATCAGTTCGGAGATCATCGAGGTAGCTGCCTTGGCGTCCGTGGACCTTGACTCTCCTCCTTTATCTTTTAGTATTGTTTATATTGTTCTACTTTCCTAGATAGTGTTCAATTGGTTAGACTGTTTTGTTATGTAGATGCTCATGTACTCCGTGACACCCGGATCTTTTGGGAGAACTTTGTACTGAGTTACGATGTTTATATTCAGGTTTTACGAAATTTCTTACTTTTTTACACCTATTTTCGTATGTTTGGGAATTTAAAATGTTGGTATGTGTGAGACGTCGTCTTGCCTAGTACCATGATAGGCGCCATCACAACATGTCAGATTTTGGGTCGTGACAAGTTGGTATAAGATCCTAGGTTACATAGGACTCATGAGTCATGAGAAGGTTTAGTAGAGTCTTGCGGATCGGTACGAAGACGTCTGTACTTATCTTCGAGAAGCTGTCGAAACCGTTAGGAAAACTTCACATTCTTGTATTTTTGTCGTGCGTATTTGTTAATTCCGGGATCTAAACTTCTGTTATTCTATTCTCTCACAGATGGTGAGGATATGTGCTACCGGACAGGACGGACATCCACCAGTACCACCGGCTAGGGCCATGAGAGGTCGGGGTAGAGGTGTAGCTTGTACAGCAGCTAGAGCAGCACCTGCAGATCTACCTGTTGCCCCAGCTCAGGAGCAGGTTTCAGATGTGGTTGAGCCAGTGGGACCAGCTCAGGCTCAGGCACCAGCAGTGCCTATTGTGATTCCAGTCCTTCAGGAGGCTCTGTCCCAGATATTGACTATTTGCACTAGCCTTGCTAAGGCGGTCTCAGTTTCAGCCGCAATAACCACTTCTCAGGCCAGGGGAGGTACTCAGACTCCCGCCGCCCGTACTCCAGAACAGGTGATGCAGAGACTTCAGACACCAGGGGTACAACCAGCCCAGCCGGTTGTAGTTGTTCAGTCCCAGGTGGGTCCCGTTATGACTGATGATGAGTAGAGGAGACTAGAGAGATTTGGGAGGCTCCAACCTCCATCATTCAGTGGGACTGAGTCTGAGGATGCCCAGGACTTCTTGGACAGGTGCCAGCGGATTCTTCGCACGGCGGGTATTCTGGAGACTAGTGGGGTCTCATTCACTACTTTTCAGTTTACTAGGACTGCCTTCAAATGGTGGGAGGTCTATGAGAGGCGCAGGCCAGTCGGTGCAGCGCCACTTACATGGCATGAGTTCTCCGTTCTCTTCTTGGAGAAGGTTGTGCCACAGACTCGCAGGGAGGAGTTGCGCAGACAGTTTGAGTAGCTACATCAGGATGGCATATCTGTGACCCAATATGGATGAGGTTTTCAGAGTTGGCTCATCACGCAGTTTGGTTTGTTTCCACTGAGAGGGAGAGGATTTGGAGGTTCGTTGATGACCTCACCTATCGATTGCGTTTGCTTATGACTCGATAGAGTGTATCAAGTGCTACATTCGATGAGGTAGTTGATATTGCTCGGCGGATAGAGATGGTCCATAGTCAGGAGCATGAGGAGAGGGAGGCCAAGAGGCCTCGTGGTTCGGGTGGTTTCAGTGGTGTTCCTTCTGGGGGCAGTTCCACCACAGCAGGGGTCGTCCTTATAGGCCCGATCATATGACTCATCCAATTCATCGTGGTGCATTGATATCGGCCAAACCCACACCACAATTAAGTAGTGAGGCGGTCGATGCAATAATAAACCCAACGAAGGTCGGGATCGAATCCACAGGGAGTTAGAAAATAGGATTAGGTGTATATCTAAGTTAATTACAAATTTTGACTCCAATTACACTTCCACAAACTTGATTGGTGTTCTACTTCTACTTTACTCTATTGTTTGCAAGTATAAAACTAAGGACAATATTTATTGTTTTGGGTTTTTCAAATAATTTAAAGAGACTAGGGTCGTGACTTCTACCTAGGTGGTTATATAATGGGTTGTAAACTCCAGGTCAAATTTGATTAGTTGGGGTCGTGATGTAGCAATCATATCCGGGTACTCACTCTATAACTCTCGGTAGTTTGAGTGATTTTGCCCAATTTGGCTTTCTCAAGTCCAATTGGGTATTTGCACAATACAAGTGATATTAGCTCAAGTCGGGTATTACTATTTCTAGGTTTAACCATTTAATTGGGGCTATCAATTTCTTTAGATCACCCCAATTTCTTGTTATCCAAGTTTTCCTAGACTTAGTCTCTCTTTCTCAAGTAGAGGCTAAGTCAAATAGGCATGAATCAATATTTGCAACCATTGATTCTAGGGTTCAATCATGAACAAGGCTAAATATCACTAACCCAATCAAAAATAAGCCCTAAATTAAATACCCATCAAATACCCACACTAGGGTTGGGTCACAACCCTAGCTAAAGATTTAGCTACTCATGAAAAATAAAGAAATACAAGAATAAATTAAGATAGAATGCATAACAATTGATTATACAAAGAAAATCTAATGTTAAGATGTTAATATTGTACAAAATTCCTCAAAATAGCAAAGACAACCGCTCAGGTGCACTTCTGAAAACTCTACTTAACCTAAAAATGACAAAAAGTTCTATTTATACTAAGCTAAAAATATCTGACAAAAATACCCCTACGAAGGTTGTAGACCGCATAATTCAGGTGTGGTCCGCACAATGAGCTACTGCGGCCGCACAATTATCATTCGGTCCGCATTCTTGGGACTTTGGGCTTGGAACTTGGGGGCTTTTGCGGTCCGCATAAAAATGGGTACGGCCGCACTTATGATTATGCGGCCGCACAAAACTATTGTGGTCCGCACTCCTTACTTTTTTGGACTTGACAGCTCTCTGATTCTTCAACATGCGGACTGCATAATAATGAATGTGGCCGCATAATTCTGGTGCGGTCCGCATGCCTTTAGCTGGCCCAAGAGATACTCTCTGAATCTCCCCTCTGCGGCCGCACTAGAATTGTCCGGTCTGCACTGCTTGCCTTTTTGCCCTATTTTGGCTCTTGTTCACTTTTGACTCCTTTATGAGTTGATTTTGACTTCTTTGGCTCGTGTCCCAATATTCCTGCAAGTAAGCACATTTTGTTAGTTTCCGGGAACGCCTTTAAGCATTTTTGAGCTAAATCGCAAGTAAAAGAGAGCAAATAATCCGTCAAAAGCCCAACTTATCAACTCCCCCAAACTTAAGCTTTTGCTTGTCCTCAAGAAAATAAGGCAATTCCCACCTCCACTAGAAAAAGGGATATTTCAGTTGGCCTAAGGTGAATCAATCACACATCAATTGGGACCAACAATTACCCACAACACATATGAATTATCAACAATGCAATGATTTTCTAATGTGACACTAGAGCATCAAGAGTTGACTCGATTCATCAAGGAAACTTGTTCTTTCGCGTAGGTCATTGTGGATCCCAAACTCCTCCTCCTCTACTCTCCATTAGCACATCTCACTTTAGAATGCAACATTCGATATAAGGATTGTGAAAAGTTTGCTCATCTCTCTCAAAAGAATGCCACAAGTCCGGCTCTAAGTACCATAAGCTTGCCCCTCATGTAAATCACCACTAATGTAAGCTCACTCAACTTGAAATCATGTAGGGCTTTTGCGGGATGTAATGAAGGCTTTTGGACCACGGTAGGATTTGTTGGAATAGAATAGTTTCGTCTTTTCTTAAGCACTCCATTTTCTCTTTTCGGCTCATACTTTCTCGACTCTTTGAGTCATTTTCTTCTTCCTCGGGGGAACTTGAGAGACATAACATTGCTTTTTCTTGATCATGACATTCATTCTTCTCCTTTTCTATTTACTTTAGCTTTTTATCCTCATATTCTTTTGAATTCTCTTCAACTCTTCACTTTATTCACTTTCTTTTTGTCATTTTTCTTTTTGTTCTTTCTTTCTTTTCTTTTTGCCTTCCCTTTTCTTCATTTCTTTCTCTTCTTTGTACCTTTTATCACTGCAAACTCCTCGTGTCTCCCCCAAACTTATGTTTTTACCAATTGTTTCTCAAGAATGCTAAAGAAATATTTGGTGCCAAGAGAGGGTCATTTCAGAACGGATAAAGGCTTATAACGTGGTTGTTGAAATACAAAGGCTTCGGCACAAAAGGGTTGACTAGGGATATCACATTGGTAGGCTATGGAAGATTTAAATTTAAAATTGGATGAAAGAGAGCCTACAATCATTTCTCAAGCCAAGCTACACTTAGAATTTATCCTAGAAAAATATTCGGGGCAAGTTCTAGACTATTGTCACGGGAACTTGGACTTGCAATTCAATACCTCACCTCTCACACTGTTGGATTGCTAAAGAGAATGGATTCGAGGGCCCACAACAACCCTAGCTAGGATTAAGAATCATAAATGGCTCGGCTGAACCACTCGATGACTGTTTGAGTTAACACAAGAGTCTAAAGGTCACAACTAGAGCTATTTTATGCCAACAACTTTGTTTTTAACCATACAGTCAGAGGTAAATGTGTTGGTACCAAGTGAAGTATGCTCGAGACACTTTTATTCATTACTACTATATTTTGTCAAAACATAAAAGAAAGCGGCCTCAATCCCTTAAGAAGGTTGTCACGCCATCCATCGTTGGGAAGATCCACCCGGTTCACACACAATCCACCTTTGGAAAGAACCGTGGCATTAAGAAAATCAAAGGCTTATTGTTCACTCAAAATGTAAAAAGAAGCTAACAAATTAAAAAAAAGCTACTAAAGTAAATAAGAAGTTATACTACTAAGGAAAAGAAAACTAAAGAAGCTATGAAGTAAACTATGGGGAGCGAGATAAATGAATATACAAACGAAGTCAAATGAATATATACATAAGGGAAATAAATATTTACATCAAATGGGAAGAATATATACATACCAAAGGGAAAATAAGAATGAAAGAGAAGAAAAGATAGTATCAGAGTTATTACAGCCCAAATGTCAAATTTCAAAGTTAAATAATCAAAATAGATCACCCCCAAATGAAAATAAACATTGTCCTCAATGCTTAACAAAAATAAGAACAGGGAAAGGGTAGAGAGTTAAGAGAACTCCCTATGTGGTCTCATTCTGCATAGGATCATCGGCACCCTCTGTCTTCTCCAACTGTATGTCATCGTCTCCTGGTTGAGGGACAACAGGGTTGTTGAGCATCTGTATCGTCTCCTTCGTAGTATGTGCAGTCGTAGACGGCTCCCCGGACTCGCCAGTTGCTGGGACAGTCTGCTCCATAAGGAAGTCCAATGAAAGATCACCGGCAGATGCAATCCTTTCAACCTCTTTGCTCAGCTTCTCTACCGACTTCTTTGATGCCTAGGATCTTCGCATCTTCTTGACTTGTTTTCCCAAATCCTTAATGACCTTCCCATGCGTTGCTAGAGTATCAATAATGGTCTTTTGGGTCTCGATAATCTCCTTCAATATTTCCTCCACTGACAGAGGTACCTGTGGCTCTGCTAGGGCTAAGGACTATGCTGCAACAGCACTGGATATATTAGTTAGCTTTGTTGTAGTTGCCTACATCCAGTTGTTGAGACTCGCCAATGCTTGGAAGACTCGCAGCGCATTCTGAGGATAAGTAGAGGAGTCTGGCACTGGTAATAGCACTGATAATCTAGCAGAAACAGGTGGAACGGAAGATGAAGGTTGCACGGCTGCTGTACCGGTAGAAGTACTGGCTATGGTGGATGGCTCGGTAGCTGAATCAGTAACCACTACCGCTGGCTCCTCAGACTGGCCAGTGGAGGTACTAGCTTTACCCTTGAATTTCGGGTTGTCAGCTCCCTGAAGGTGGTACCAAGATAAAGGCTTCTTGGCCTTCACCGCGGTGTCATAATGCCTTGGCTCCACCCCCTGATCCTTGAAATATTCTGTAAGGAAATTCGGGTACGGATAGGATATTTCACCCTTTTGGACAGCTAAAGTGATGTTAGTGGACATGATGGCACCAACATTTATCGGAAACCCCACCATAATTGAAGCCACCAATACTGCACAGGGAAGTGGAACCATGTTTTCATTGAGGCATGGGTCAATGCGGCTACACACGAATGTTTGCCACCCTTTTGCTTCAAAGTTTAGGGTGGCCCGAACAATTGGAACCCCTACTGTAAGCCACAGAGGTGTTGACCCTGGGATTGCCAGAATCTCCGCCAGCCATGGGCGAGCTACGTCACCCATAGCTATCTTCTCAAGGTTTTGTACTGCCTCTACTTCTTCAAACTCAACATATTTGTTCAGTGCACATGCGTCAAAGCGGATTTTCAGATTCTGCACTTTTGTCACCTTAGTTCCCTTTTTGATGTGAGCAACATTTGCGTAGAATTCCTTGACCAAGTACTCATTTACATCTAGGACGCTAGTGGTGAACCATTTCCATCCTTTTTGCTCCTGGAATTGCCTAAGGACATTGGGGTTGTGCTTGTTCAAATCTTTCATCAGAAATTATCGCTCAAGAGTGAGCGACCTCTGTGGCCACCATTCCCTAAACTTTGCAAAGGCGATAGCACTAACAAAGCTATCCTCCCATACCTCTGGTTTCTTAGATCTCTCCAAACCTCCCACTGCAGTATCACCCCATCTCCCATCGTCTGGGACATCATCATCATCGTCCACATTGATTGGGTCAGCTGGAGCATGTGAGGAAGAGGGCTCAGAATCCTGAATACCCTCTTCTGAACCTTCAGACGAACTGGCAGCTGAAGAAGACTCATCTACCAAATGAAATCTCCCCAGGAATTGTTGTGATTGGGCTTCCGGCTGTGGTTGCACGGAGTTACCCTCAGAAGCTTCCCCAGATGGGACATACTCACTGGTTTCGGAGGATTCGGGAGGTCTGTTGATTGTAACTTACTTACTTATAGCCCTTTGAAGTACTAGAGGTAGGTTGCTTTTACCTCGACCTCGGCCTCGGGAGGGTTCTGCCCTCCCTTGCGATGCATATCCTCTACCACGTGAGCGAACCATTGTCTGCAATGCATAAGGATAAGATTCAGTTATAATTGAAGCTCATAATGTATGCATAACCATAGTTTAAAGTTGCAGGAAGACAGCCTCAAAAGGAGCAGTGCGGACCACACAAAAGTGAGTGCGGCCGCAAACTGCCTAGTGCGGACCGCACAAAAGTGAGTGCGGCCACATAACTAAAAGTGCGGATCGCACAATTTTGAGTGCGGCCGCATAGCCCCAGGTTCAGACTACTAGGGTCTCTAATGTTTCATCAGTGTGGACCACACAAAAATGAGTGCGGTCGCACAAGTCTACTGCAGACCGCACAATTTTGAGTGCGGCCGCACAATTCAAGCACACAATTTTCCTAACTCAGAGAGCTGCGGACCGCACAAAAGTGTGTGCGGCCGCATAGCCTCTAGTGCGGACCGCACAAAAATGAGTGCGGCCGCATGATTCAAAATTCACGGGCACATTTTTAGGGTTCATGCAATCTGTTCACAATCTCGACATGGTTTGCACAATTATACAAGGATAGCTACTTACCCAGACCCCACTTAACACTTAATATGCTACCCACATAATTATAAGCAGAAAAAGACTAACTATTGATATTTTAGACATGTAATTAACCATAAAATCAAAGAACAAAAAAAAACAAAAGATGAAAAATCTATAGATGGAATTAACATACCAGTTTTGAAGATGCAAGTGATGAAATGAGGGATAATTTGAGAGCAATGGGGAAATTTACTGTGCTAGTCTATCTTTAGGGCTCAGAAGATCGAAAAGTGTAAAATGATGAGAGAAATCCTATTTATACTTTTACCCGTGGCCCCCAGATTTCTACCTGAGTGCGGCTGCATAATTTTGATGCGAACCACACTCCTTACCTTCCTTTGAGAAGTCTCGCTGCGGACCGCACAAAAGTGAGTGCGGCCGCAGTATTAGTGCGAACCGCACAAAAATGTGTGCGGCCGCAATTTGTTCAGCATTTTTGACAGGCCAAACTTCAGAGACCATGCATTTTGACACTTAGCCAAATTTTCTTGCACAGTCCCTGCCATACACACCCATTCCTGTATAAACTTCAAAACTAGTTAGCACAAAACAAAGCCTATCTAATCTAAAGAAGAAAATCAAAAGAAAGAAAAAGACATGAGTTGCCTCCCAAGAAGCGCCCGATTTAATGCTGCGGCACGACGCATGTTACCATCAATCACTTGAAATGGAGCAACGCCACAATGTGGACATCATCAACCTTGCCAAGATAATGTTTAACCCGGTGACCGTTGACTCTAAACACCTCATCATTCTTATTTTTAAATCTAGAGCACCAAAGGTTGTCACATGTACAACTTCAAATGGGCTACTCCACTTTGATTTCAGCTTTCCCGGAAACATCCGCAATCGAGAGTTGAACAATAGCACAAGATCACCTTCTTTGAATTCTTTGTTCCGGATATACTTGTCATGGAGGTACTTCATCTTGTCCTTATACAAGGACGAATTGGATTATGCATGGAACCAAAACTCATCAAGTTCATTCAATTGCTCCACCCTAAGATTTGCAGCTATATCCCACTCAAGGTTAAGCTTCTTCAACGCCCACATAGCCTTATGCTCAAGTTTCACCAGAAGGTGACAAGCTTTCCCGAACACTAACCGATACGGAGACATACCAATTGGTATTTTGTAAGCTGTTCTATAAGCCCAAAGAGCATCGTCAAGTTTCTTCAACCAATCTATCCGGTTGGCTTTCACAGTCTTTGACAGAATACTCTTGATCTCCCGGTTGGAGACTTCAACCTGTCCACTTGCTTGAGGATGATAGGGGGTCGACGCTTTGTGAGTGACACCATACTTGGAGAGTAAAATATAAAAAGTTTTGTTGCAAAAGTGTGATCCCCTATCACTAATGATGGACCTTGGAGTACTAAACTTTGTGAAGATGTTCTTCTTAAAGAAAGCTACCACACTCCGAGCTTCATTGTTGGGAAAAGCCAAAGTTTCAACCCATTTGGACACGTAATCATAGCTCCCAATATATAGATGTTCCCACATGAAGTCACAAATGAACCCATAAAATCAATGCCCCAAACATCAAAAATATCAATCTCTAGGATGGTGGTGAGAGGCATCTCATTTTGCTTTGAGATCCCATCGGCCCTTTGGCATTCATCACAACGCTTAACAAGATTGCTAACGTCCTTTTAAAGGGTAGGCCAATAGAATCCACAGCTTAGCACCTTTGTAGAAGTTCTCACTCCACCATGGTGACCACCATATGGCGAAGAGTGGAAAGCCTCAAAAATACCCAATTGTTCTTCTTCTGGTACACATCTTCGGATAACACCATCAGTACAAATTTTGAAGAGATATGGCTCATCTCAATAGTATTTCAGGTAGTCTCATTTGAGATTCTTCCTTTGGTTTGAAGAGATCTCATTTGGAACAGTGCCACTCACAAGATAGTTGGCCACATCGGCAAACCATGGCATCCCAGTCATAGAAATGGAAAGGAGTTGTTCGTCAGGAAATGAATCATTGATCTCAAGGCCATCATGTAGCCTCCCCTCCTCCTCCAATCGGGACAAATGGTCCACCACTTGATTCTCACTACCCTTGCGATCTTGAATTTCTAGATCAAATTCTTGCAATAGAAGCACCCACCACATCAACCTTGCCTTAGAGTCTTTCTTGCTCATCAAATAACGAAGTGCCACATGGTCGGTGTGAACAATCACCTTTGTACCCATTAGGTACGGGCGGAACTTCTCCATAGAAAAGACAATGGCTAGGAGTTCTTTCTCGGTCACCGTATATTTGACTTGGGCCTCGTTCATGGTCTTGCTAGCATAGTAGACCGGATGAAAGATCTTGTTAATTCATTGCCCCAATACCACTCCGACAACTACATCACTTGCATCACACATGAACTCAAATGGTAAGCCAGAATTTGGTGCGGTGATAATAGGAGTGGTAGTCAACTTATACTTGAGTAGTTTAAATGCCTTCATACAATCTTCATTGAAAAGGAACTTGGCATCTTTCTCTAAGAGTTTGCACAAGGGGTTTACCACCTTAGAAAAGTCCTTGATGAATCGGCGGTAAAATCCCACATGACCTAGAAAGCTCCTCACTCCCTTTACATAAGTAGGGGGAGTTTGGATATCACTTAAATTTTTGCTTTATCAACCTCAATACCATTCTAGGAAATCTTGTGACCGAGGACAATGCCCTCCTCGACCATAAAGTGACACTTCTCCCAATTCAATACCAAGTTAGTTTCCTCACAATGTGCCAATACCTTATCCAAGTTATCCAAGCACTCTTCAAAAGAATTCCCCACAACAAAAAAATCATCCATGAAAACCTCGAGAAAGTCCTCCACCATATCGGTGAAGATGGCCATCATGCACCGTTGAAAAGTTGTTGGTGCATTGCATAACCCGAATGGCATCCGCGAGAATGCGAAAGTTCCATAGGGACAAGTGAAAGTGGTCTTCTCTTGGTCTTCAGGAGCAATAAGAATCTGGTTATTCCCGAAATATCCATCAAGGAAGCAATAATAAGCACACCCGGCTAACCTATCCAATATTTGATCAAGAAATGGAAGCAAAAAATGGTCTTTCCGAGTAACTTTGTTGAGATTCCTATAATCCATGCACACTCTCCACCCTATGACAGTTCTTGTAGGTATCAATTCATTTTTATCATTTGTTATCACAGTCATGCCCCATTTCTTTGGGACACATTGCATCGGCGAGGTTCACGAACTATCGAACATGGGGTAAACAACCCCGGCATCCAACTATTTGATGATCTCTTTCTTTACTACCTCTTGCATGGCCTGATTCAATCGTCTTTGATGTTCTACGGAGGATTTGGCATCCTCTTCCAAAATGATTTTGTGCATAAAAAAGGCGGGACTTATACCCCGAATAACCGACAATGTCCAACCTATTGCTTTCTTCCTCCTTTGGAGCACCGAAAGGATGGAATCTACCTGCACGTTAGTTAAGCACGAGGAAAGAATAACAGGTAAAGTAGAACAAGGGCCTAGAAACTCATACCTGAGGTGAGAAGACAAAGGCTTTAACTCTAAAGTGGGAGGCTCCTCGATTGAGGGCTTTGTTGGTAGAGTCTTCCGATTTTCGAGATCCAAGGAAAGTTTTCGGGGCTCATAAGTATATGATCTCATTCCTTGCAAAGCATTGACACATTCTGCAAAGCCTTCCTTCTCATCCTCATCATGATTCAACAACATAGATTCCAAGGTATCTTCAACATTTATCACAGCACTTGTTTCATTAACAATTACTTCGGTCACAAGATCCACGAATGAACACACTTCATTGCTATTTGGCTGCCTCATTGATTTACAAACATGGAACACCACTTTTTCATCGCCCACCCGGAAGGTGAGCTCACCAGCTTCCACATCAACTAAGGCCTTCCCTGTAGCAAGGAAAGGTCTCCCCATAATGATTGGTACCTCGTAGTCAACCTCACATTCAAGTATCACAAAATCTGCGGGAAGGATGAACTTGTCTACCCGAACTGACACATCATCAATTATCCCCTATGGCTTTTTCATTGTCCGATCCGTCATTTGCAATCTCATAGATGTGGGTATTGGTTTCCCAATCCCCAACATTTTGAACATATAATAGGGCATCAAGTTAATGCTTTCCCCCAATTCACATAAAGCTTTGGCGAAATCGGCTCTCCCAACAGTGCATGGAATTGTGAAAGCACCGGGGTCTTCCAACTTTGGAGCCATGGAGTGCACAATAGCACTCACTTTATGTGTCATTTTGATCGTTTCACAGTTCATTGATCTCTTCTTTGTTACCAAATCCTTCATGAACTTGGCATATCCCGGCATTTGTTCTAAGGCTTCCACCAACAGTACATTTATGGACAAACTTTTCATCATGTCAATCAATTTCTTTAATTGATTCTCATTGTGTTTCTTTGAAGGTCTTTGAGGGTTTGGAGGAGGAGGCCTTGGCATTGGTGCTTGAGCCTTCGGCACTACCGGCTCCGGCATATCAATCACGTGCTCCCTAGACGGGTTCACTTCTTCTTGCGTCTCCTCCACATTTTCATCAATATCAATCCTCGCTTCTTCATTAACTTGAACATCATTTCTTGGCTCATCATTATCTTGCACCAACACATCATTACCCACATGTCTTCTTTGGTTTGAGGTACTAGCAACTCCACCTCTCCCTCTTCTTGTTGTCACGGCCATTGCATGCCCCGTATTCCCACTTTTCAAATTCACCACCGTATCACTAGGTAGTGCCCCCTTTGGGCGAGTATTTAAAGCTAGAGAAATTTGGCCAAGTTGAACCTCCAAGTTGCGGATAGAAGTGTTGTGGGAGGCTAATTGGGCATCGTAGTCGGAATTTCTCTCCATCATTTGCTTAAACATGTTTTCAATCCGTCCCATTTCACTATTGGAAGAACTAGGACCTTGCGACGGATATGGAGGTGGGTTTTTTGGTTGTTGATAAATCGGGGGCCTCTGAAAGCCCGACCCCCGATTTCCTTGATTGCTATTGTTCCAACCCCCTTGATTATTGTTGCCTCCCCAATTGCTTTGATTGTTGCCACCCCAATTACCTTGATTATTTCCTCCCCAATTGCCCCGATTACCTTGATTACCCCAATTGCTTTGATTATTATTGTTTCCACCACTCCAATTTCCTTGGTGGCCTTGGTTGTTCAAATTTCCTTGGTTTCCTTGTGATGTCCATTGTTGTTGATTTGGAGCATTGCTTCATTGACCTTGATAATAGTTGACATATTGAACCTCTTCATCTTGCTCATCATATGAATCATCTTGATTATACCCACTATTAATTTGCTCAAATTGTTCCGGATGGTTTTGTACTTGTTGACCTCGTTACCGTCTCTTGTTTACCATCATATTCACCCCTTTCATAGCATTCACCTGTTTCGTCCCTTGAACCTGTTGAATCTGAGCCTTGGCCAATTGGTTCATGGTGGTTGTCAACTCCGCAATAGCTTGCCCATGATCATGTAGCTCCTTGTGTAGGTGAATAATATTTGGGTCACCCTGAGGAACATTGGCTCTACTTTGCCACGCTAAAGAGGTGTCCGCCATCTCATCCAAGATTTCACAAGCTTCAAAATAAGGCGTGTTGATGAAGTTACCCCCAGCGAGTTAGTTAACCACGCACTGATTCATTGTGTTGATCCCCTTATAGAAGGTCTGTTGGATCTTGGACTCAGTCATATGATTGTTGGGGCATTCTTTGACCATGGTACGATATCTTTTCCAAATCTCGTGCAATGGCTCAATGGGCTCTTGTTTGAAGGCTAGAATTTCATCCCTTAGCGTAGCCATGTGCCCCGGAGAGAAGAATTTGGCAATGAACGTCTCGTCCAACTCATCCCAAGTGTGGATGGAATGATTGGGCAATCTCTCTAACCAGTCCAAAGCCTTTCCCCGTAGAGAAAAGGGAAACAGCCTTAACCGCAGTGCATCCTCGGACACATTCGTTTGCTTGCTCCCCCAACAAGTATCGACGAATCCCTTGAGATGCTTGTAGGTATTTTAGTGTGGAGCTCTGGTGAAGAAACCCCGCTGCTCAAGCAGTGTAATCATCACATTGGTTATTTGGAAGTTGCCCGCCCTAATCCGGGGCGGGACTATTACACTTGCATAGCCCTCATTCGGCAACACCCAGTGCGCTTCTCTTGGTGGAGGTGGGGAAGGCTTTGGGACATTATCGTTAGGCGATCGGCCTCGCCTGTGTACTTGAGGATCGGGATGAACCTCATCCACTTGATCATCATCTACCTCCTCCCCCAATGGTAAATTTTCGAGGAGCTCGTTGTTAAGGGCCATTTTGTACCTAAAAGCAATTCACAAACAAAATTAGGGACTTGAAAGGAAAGAAAGACAAAACACACAAATACCTAGATATATAGCTAAATTCGTTTAATTCCTCGGCAACGGTACCAAAACTTGATCTCGGCCAAACCCACACCATAATTATATAGTGAGGCGGTCGATGCAATAATAAACCTAATGAAGGTCGGGATCGAATCCACAGGGAGTTAGAAAATGTGATTAGATGTATATCTAAGATAATTACAAGTTTTGACTCCAATTACACTTCCACAAACTTGATTTGTGTTCTACTTCTACTTTACTCTATTGTTTGCAAGTATAAAACTAAGGACAATATTTTTGGTTTTGGGTTTTTCAAATAATTTAAAGGGACTAGGGTCGTGACTTCTACCTCGGTGGTTATCTAATGGGTTGTAAACTCCAGGGAAAATTTGATTAGTTGGGGTCATGATGTAGTAATCATATCCGGGTACTCACTCTATAACTCTCGGTAGTTTGAGTGATTTTGCCCAATTTGACTTTCTCAAGTCCAATTGGGTATTTGCACAATACAAGTGATATTAGCTCAAGTTGGGTATTACTATTTCTAGGTTTAACCCTTTAATTGGGGCTATCAATTTCTTTAGATCACCCCAATTTCTTGTTAGCCAAGTTTTCCTAGACTTAGTCTCTCTTTCTCAAGTAGAGGCTAAGTCAAATAGGCATGAATCAATATTTGCAACCATTGATTCTAGGGTTCAATCATGAACAAGGCTAAATATCACTAACCCAATCAAAAATAAGCCCTAAATTAAATACCCATCAAATACCCACACTAGGGTTGGGTCACAACCCTAGCTAAAGATTTAGCTACTCATGAAAAATAAAGAAATACAAGAAGAAATTAAGATAGAATGCATAATAATTGATTATACAAAGAAAATCTAATGTTAAGATGTTAATATTGTACAAACTTCCTCAAAATAGTAAAGACAACCACTCAGGTGCACTTCTGAAAACTCTACTTAACCTAAAAATGACAAAAAGTTCTATTTATACTAAGCTAAAAATATCTGACAAAAATGCCCCTACGAAGGTTGTGCGACCGCATAATTCAGGTGTGGTCCGCACAATGAGCTACTGCGGCTGCACAATTATCGTTCGGTCCGCATTCTTGGGACTTTGGACTTGGAACTTGGGGGCTTTTGCGTTCCGCATAAAAATGGGTACGGCCGCACTTATGATTATGCGGCCGCACAATACTGTTGGGGTCCGCACTCTTTACTTTTTTGGACTTGACAGCTCTCTGATTCTTCAACATGCAGACTGCATAATAATGAATGCGGCCGCATAATTCTGGTGTGGTCCACATGCCACATGCCTTTAGCTGGCCTAAGAGATACTCTCTGAATCTCCCCTCTGCGGCCGCACTAGAATTGTGCGGTCCGCACTGCTTGCCTTTTTGCCTTGTTTTGGTTCTTGTTCACTTTTGACTCCTTTATGAGTTGATTTTGACTTCTTTGGCTCATGTCCCAATATTCCTGCAAGTAAGCACATTTTGTTAGTTTTCGGGAACGCCTTTAAGCATTTTTGAGCTAAATCGCAAGTAAAAGAGAGCAAATAATCCGTCAAAAGCCCAACTTATTAACTCCCCCAAATTTAAGCTTTTGCTTGTCCTCAAGTAAATAAGGCAATTCCTACCTCCACTAGAAAAAGAGATATTTCAGTTGGCCTAAGGTGAATCAATCACACATCAATTGGGACCAACAATTATCCACAACACATATGAATTATCAACAATGCAATGATTTTCTAATGTGACACTAGAGCATCAAGAGTTGACTCGATTCATCAAGGAAACTTGTTCTTTCGCGTAGGTCATTGTGAATCCCAAACTCCTCCTCCTCTACTCTCCATTAGCACATCTCACTTTAGAATGCAACATTCGATATAAGGATTGTGAAAAGTTTGCTCATCTCTCTCAAAAGAATGCCACAAGTCCAACTCTAAGTACCATAAGCTTGCCCCTCATGTAAATCACCACTAATGTAAGCTCACTCAACTTGAAATCATGTAGGGCTTTTGCGGGATGTAATGAAGGCTTTTGCACCACGGTAGGATTTGTTGGAATAGAATAGTTTCATCTTTCCTTAAGCACTCCATTTTCTCTTTTCGGCTCATACTTTCTCGCCTCTTTGAGACATTTTCTTCTTCCTCGGGGGAACTTGAGAGACGTAACATCGCTCTTTATTGATCATGACATTCATTCTTCTCCTTTTCTATTTACTTTAGCCTTTTATCCTCATATTCTTTTGAATTCCCTTCAACTCTTCACTTTATTTACTTTCTTTTTGTCATTTTTCTTTTTGTTCTTTTTTTCTTTTCTTTTTGCCTTCCCTTTTCTTCATTTATTCTCTTCTTTGTACCTTTTATCACTGCAAACTCCTTGTGTCTTCCCCAAACTTATGTTTTTACCAATTGTTTCTCAAGAATGCTAAAGAAATATTTGGTGCCAAGAGAGGGTCATTTCAGAACGGATAAAGGCTTATAACGTGGTTGTTGAAATACAAAGGCTTCGGCACAAAAGGGTTGACTAGGGATATCACATTGGTAGGCTATGGAAGATTTCAATTTAAAATTGGATGAAAGAGAGCCTACAATCATTTCTCAAGCCAAGCTACACTTAGAATTTATCCTAGAAAAATATTCGGGGCAAGTTCTAGACTATTGTCACGGGAACTTGGACTTGCAATTCAATACCTCACCTCTCACACTGTTGGATTGCTAAAGAGAATGGATTCGAGGGCCCACAACAACCCTAGCTAGGATTAAGAATCATAAATGGCTCGGCTGAACCACTCGATGACTGTTTGAGTTAACACAAGAGTCTAAAGGTCACAACTAGAGCTATTTTATGCCAACAACTTTGTTTTTAACCATACAGTCAGAGGTAAATGTGTTGGTACCAAGTGAAGCATGCTCGAGACACTTTTATTCATTACTACTATATTTTGTCAAAACATAAAAGAAAGCGGCCTCAATCCCTTAAGAAGGTTGTCACGCCATCCATCGTTGGGAAGATCCACCCGGTTCACACACAATCCACCTTTGGAAAGAACCGTGGCATTAAGAAAATCAAAGGCTTATTGTTCACTCAAAACGTAAAAAGAAGCTAACAAATTAAAAAAAAGCTACTAAAGTAAATAAGAAGTTATACTACTAAGGAAAAGAAAACTAAAGAAGCTATGAAGTAAACTATGGGGAGCGAGATAAATGAATATACAAACGAAGTCAAATGAATATATACATAAGGGAAATAAATATTTACATCAAATGGGAAGAATATATACATACCAAAGGGAAAATAAGAATGAAAGAGAAGAAAAGATAGTATCAGAGTTATTACAGCCCAAATGTCAAATTTCAAAGTTAAATAATCAAAATAGATCACCCCCAAATGAAAATAAACATTGTCCTCAATGCTTAACAAAAATAAGAACAGGGAAAGGGTAGAGAGTTAAGAGAACTCCCTATGTGGTCTCATTCTGCATAGGATCATCGGCACCCTCTGTCTTCTCCAACTGTATGTCATCGTCTCCTGGTTGAGGGACAACAGGGTTGTTGAGCATCTGTATCGTCTCCTTCGTAGTATGTGCAGTCGTAGACGGCTCCCCGGACTCGCCAGTTGCTGGGACAGTCTGCTCCATAAGGAAGTCCAATGAAAGATCACCGGCAGATGCAATCCTTTCAACCTCTTTGCTCAGCTTCTCTACCGACTTCTTTGATGCCTAGGATCTTCGCATCTTCTTGACTTGTTTTCCCAAATCCTTAATGACCTTCCCATGCGTTGCTAGAGTATCAATAATGGTCTTTTGGGTCTCGATAATCTCCTTCAATATTTCCTCCACTGACAGAGGTACCTGTGGCTCTGCTGGGGCTAAGGACTATGCTGCAACAGCACTGGATATATTAGTTAGCTTTGTTGTAGTTGCCTACATCCAGTTGTTGAGACTCGCCAATGCTTGGAAGACTCGCAGCGCATTCTGAGGATAAGTAGAGGAGTCTGGCACTGGTAATAGCACTGATAATCTAGCAGAAACAGGTGGAACGGAAGATGAAGGTTGCACGGCTGCTGTACCGGTAGAAGTACTGGCTATGGTGGATGGCTCGGTAGCTGAATCAGTAACCACTACCGCTGGCTCCTCAGACTGGCCAGTGGAGGTAGTAGCTTTACCCTTGAATTTCGGGTTGTCAGATCCCTGAAGGTGGTACCAAGAGAAAGGCTTCTTGGCCTTCACCGCGGTGTCATAATGCCTTGGCTCCACCCCTTGATCCTTGAAATATTCTATAAGGAAATTCGGGTACGGATAGGATATTTCACCCTTTTGGATAGCTAAAGTTATGTTAGTGGACATGATGGCACCAACATTTATCAAAAACCCCACCATAATTGAAGCCACCAATACTGCACGGGGAAGTGGAAGCATGTTTTCATTGAGGCATGGATCAATGCGGCTACACACGAATGTTTGCCACCCTTTTTCTTCAAAGTTTAGGGTGGCCCGAACAATTGGAACCCCTACTGTAAGCCATAGAGGTATTGACCCTGGGATTGCCAGAATCTCCGCCAGCCATGGGCGAGCTACGTCACCCATAGCTATCTTCTCCAGGTATTGTACTGCCTCTACTTCTTCAAACTCAACATATTTGTTCAGTGCACATGCGTTAAAGCGAATTTTCATATTCCACACTTTTGTCACCTTAATTCCCTTTTTGATGTGAGCAACATTTGCGTAGAATTCCGTGACCAAGTACTCATTTGCATCTAGGATGCTAGTGGTGAACCATTTCCATCCTTTCCGCTCCTGGAATTGCCTAAGGACATTGGGGTTGTGCTTGTTCAAATCTTTCATCAGAAATTATCGCTCAAGAGTGGGCGACCTCTGTGGCTACCATTCCCTAAACTTTGCAAAGGCGATAGCACTGACAAATCTATCCTCTCATACCTCTGGTCTCTTAGATCTCTCCAAATCTCCCACTGCAGTATCACCCCCTCTCCCATCATCTGGGACATCATCATCATCGTCCACATTGATTGGGTCAGCTGGAGCATGTGAGGAAGAGAGCTCAGAATCCTGACTACCCTCTTCCGAACCTTCAGACGAATTGGCAGCTGAAGAAGACTCATCTACCAAATGAAATCTCCCCAGGAATTGTTGTGATTGGGCTTCCAGCTGTGGTTGCACGGAGTTACCCTCAGAAGCTTCCCCAGATGGGACATACTCACTGGTTTTGGAGGATTCGGGAGGTCTGTTGATTGTAACTTTCTTACTTATAGCCCTTTGAAGTGCTAGAGGTAGGTTGCTTTTACCTCGACCTCGGCCTTGGGAGGGTTCTGCCCTCCCTTGCGATGCATCTCCTCTACCACGTGAGCGAACCATTGTCTGCAAGGCATAAGGATAAGAGTCAGTTATAATTGAAGCTCATAATGTATACATAATCAATGTTTAAAGTTGCAGGAAGACAGCCTCAGAAGGAGCAGTGCGGACCGCACAAAAGTGAGTGCGGCCGCAAACTGCCCAGTGTGGATCGCACAATTTTGAGTGCGTCCGCATAGCCCCAGGTTCAGACTACTGGGGTCTCTGATGTTTCATCAGTGCGGACCGCACAAAAATGAGTGCGAACGCACAAGTCTACTACGGACCGCACAATTTTGAGTACGGCCGCACAATTCAAGCGCACAATTTTCCTAACTCAGAGAGCTGTGGACCGCACAAAAGTGTGTGCGGCCGCATAGCCTCTAGTGCAGACCGCACAAAAATGAGTATGGCCGCATGATTCAAAATTCACGGGCACTTTTTTAGGGTTCATGCAATCTGTTCACAATCTAGACATGGTTTGCATAATTAAACAAGGATAGCTACTTACCCAGACCCCACTTAACACTTAATATGCTACCCACATAATTATAAGTAGAAAAAGACTAACTATTGACATTTTAGACATGTAATTAACCCTAAAATCAAAGAACAAAACAAAACAAAAGATGAAAAATCTATAGATGGAATTAACATACCAGTTTTGAAGATGCAGGTGATGAAATGAGGGATAATTTAAGAGCAATGGGGAAATTTACTGTGCTAGTCTAGCTTTAGGGCTCAGAAGATCGAAATGTGTAAAATGATGAGAGAAATCCTATTTATACTTTTACCCGTGGGCCCCAGATTTTTACCTGAGTGCGGCCGCATAATTTTGATGCGGACCACACTCCTTACCTTTCTTTGAGAAGTTTCGCTGCGGACCGCACAAAAGTGAGTGCGGCCGCAGTATTAGTGCGGCCGCAATATTAGTGCGGACCGCACAAAAATATTTGCGGCCGCAATTTGTTCAGCATTTTTGACAGGCCAAACTTCAGAGACTATGCATTTTGACACTTAGCAAAATTTTCTTGCACAATCCCTGCCATACACACCCACTCCTGTATAAGCTTCAAAACGAGTTAACACAAAACAAAGCCTATCTAATCTAAAGAAGAAAAACAAAAGAAAAAAAAAGACACGAGTTGCCTCCCAAGAAGCCCCCGATTTAATGTCGCGGCACGACGCATGTTACCATCAATCACTTGAAATGGAGCAACGCCACAATGTGGCCATCATCAACCTTGCCAAAATAATGTTTAACACGGTGACCGTTGACTCTAAACACCTCATCATTCTTATTTTTAAATCTAGAGCACCAAAGGGTGTCACATGTACAACTTCAAATGGGCCACTCCACTTTGATTTCACCTTTCCCCGAAACATCTGCAACCGAGAGTTGAACAATAGCACAAGATCACCTTCTTTGAATTCTTTATTCCGGATATACTTGTCATGGAGGTACTTCATCTTGTCCTTATACAAGGACGAATTGGATTATGCATGGAACCGAAACTCATCAAGTTCATTCAATTGCTCCACCCTAAGATTTGCAGCTATATCCCACTCAAGGTTAAGCTTCTTCAATGCCCACATAGCCTTATGCTCAAGTTTCACCGGAAGGTGACAAGCTTTCTTGAACACTAACCGATACGGAGACATACCAATTGGTATTTTGTAAGCTGCTCTATAAGCCCAAAGAGCATCGTCAAGTTTTTTCAACCAATCTGTTCGGTTGGCTTTCACAGTCTTTGACAGAATACTCTTGATCTCCCGGTTGGAGACTTCAACCTGTCCACTTGCTTGAGGATGATAGGGGGTCGACATTTTGTGAGTGACACCATACTTGAAGAGTAAAATATAAAAAGCTTTGTTGCAAAAGTGTGATCCCCCATCACTAATGATGGCCCTTGGAGTACCAAACCTTGTGAAGATGTTCTTCTTAAAGAAAGCTACCACACTCCGAGCTTCATTGTTGGGAAAAGCCACAGCTTCAACCCATTTGGACACGTAATCCACAGCTCCCAATATATAGATGTTCCCACATGAAGTCATAAATGGACCCATAAAATCAATGCCCCAAACATCAAAAATATTAATCTCTAGGATGGTGGTGAGAGGCATCTCATTTTGCTTGGAGATCCCATCGGCCCTTTTGCATTCATCATAATGCTTAACAAGATCGCTAATGTCCTTGTAAAGAGTATGACAATAGAATCCACAGCTTAGCACCTTTGTAGAAGTTCTCACTCCACCATGCTGACCACAATATGGCGAAGCGTGGCAAGCTTCAAAAATACCCAATTGTTTTTCTTCTGGTACACATCTTCGGATAACACCATCAGTACAAATTTTTAAGAGATATGGCTCATCTCAATAGTATTTCAGGCAGTCTCGTTTGAGCTTCTTCCTTTGGTTTGAAGAGATCTCATACAAAACAGGATAGTTGGCTACATCGACAAACCATGGCATCCCAGTCATAAAAATGGAAAGGAGTTGTTCGTCAGGAAATGAATCATTGATCTCAAGGCCATCATGTAGCCTCCCCTCCTCCTCCAATCGGGACAAGTGGTCCACCACTTGATTCTCACTACCTTTGCGATCTTGAATCTCTAGATCAAATTCTTGCAATAGAAGCACCCACCACATCAACCGTGCCTTAGAGTCTTTCTTGCTCATCAAATAACGAAGTGCCACATGGTCGGTGTGAACAATCACCTTTGTACCCATTAGGTACCGGCAGAACTTCTCCATAGAAAAGACAATTGCTATGAGTTCTTTCTCGGTCACCGTATATTTGACTTGGGCCTCGTTCATGGTCTTGCTAACATAGTAGATCGGATGAAAGATCTTGTTAATTTATTTCCCCAATACTGCTCCGACAGCTACATCACTTGCATCACGCATGAACTCAAATGGTAAGCTCCAATTTGGTGCGGTGATAATAGGAGTGGTAGTCAACTTATGCTTGAGTAGTTTAAATGCCTTCATACAATCTTCATTGAAAAGGAACTTGGCATCTTTCTCCAAGAGTTTGCACAAGGGGTTTACCACCTTAGAAAAGTCCTTGATGAATCGGCGGTAAAATCCCACATGACCTAGAAAGCTCCTCACTCCCTTTACAGAAGTAGGGGGAATTTGGATATTACTTAAGTTTTTGCTTTATCAACCTCAATACCATTCTTGGAAATCTTGTGACCGAGGACAATGCCCTCCTCGACCATAAAGTGACACTTCTCCCAATTCAATACCAAGTTAGTTTCCTCACAACGTGCCAATACCTTATCCAAGTTATCCAAGCACTCTTCAAAAGAATTCCACACGACAATAAAATCATCCATGAAAACCTCGAGAAAGTCCTCCACCATATCGGTGAAGATGGCCATCATGAACCGTTGAAAAGTTTTTGGTGCATTGCATAACCCGAATGGCATCTGCGAAAATGCGAAAGTTCCATAGGGACAAGTGAAAGTGGTCTTCTCTTGGTCTTCAGGAGCAGTAAGAATCTGGTTATACCCGGAATATCCATCAAGGAAGCAATAATAAGCACGCCCGGCTAACCTATCCAATATTTGATCAAGAAATGGAAGCGAAAAATGGTCTTTCCGAGTAACTTTACTCTTCACCCGGTGACAGTTCTTGTGGGTATCAATTCATTTTTATCATTTGTTATCACATTCATGCCCCATTTCTTTGGGACACATTGCACCAGCGAGGTCCACGAACTATCGAACATGGGGTAAACAACCCCGGCATCTAACTATTTGATGATCTCTTTCTTTACTACCTCTTCCATGGCCTCATTCAATCGTCTTTAATGTTCCACAGAGAGTTTGGCATCCTCATCCAAAATGATTTTTTGCATAAAAAGGCGGGACTTATACCCCGAATATCCGCCAATGTCCAACCTATTGCTTTCTTCCTCCTTTGGAGCACCGCAAGGGTGGAATCTACCTACACGTTAGTTAAGCACGAGGAAAGAATAACAGGTAAAGTAGAACAAGGGCCTAGAAACTCATACCTGAGGTGTGAAGGCAAAGGCTTTAACTCTAAAGTGGGAGGCTCCTCGATTGAGGGCTTTGTTAGTAGAGTCTTCCGGTTTTCGAGATCCAAGGAAAGTTTTCGGGGCTCATAAGTATATGATCACATTCCTTGCAAAGCATTGACACATTCTGTAAAGCCTTCCTTCTCATCCTCATCATTATTCAACAACACAGCTTCCAAGGTATCTTCAACATTTTCACAGCACTTGTGTCAATCAACAATTACTTCGATCACAAGATCCACGAATGAACACACTTCATTGCTATTTGGCTGCCTCATTGATTTACAAACATAGAACACCACTTTTTCATCACCCACCCGGAAGGTGAGCTCACCAGCTTCCATATCAACTAAGGCCTTCCCTGTAGCAAGGAAAGGTCTCCCCAAAATGATTGGTACCTCGTAGTCAACCTCACATTCAAGTATCACAAAATCTGCGGGAAGGATGAACTTGTCGACCCAAACTAACACATCATCAATTATCCCCTATGGCTTTTTCATTGTCCGATCCGCCATTTGAAATCTCATGGATGTGGGTCTTGGTTGCCCAATCCCTAACATTTTGAACATATAATAGGGCATCAAGTTAATGCTTGCCCCCAAGTCACATAAAGCTTTGGCGAAATCGGCACTCCCAACAGTGCATGGAACTGTGAAAGCACCGAGGTCTTCCAACTTTGAAGCCATGGAGTGCACAATAGCACTCACTTTATGTGTCATTTTTATCATTTCACAGTTCATTGATCTCTTCTTTGTTACCAAATCCTTCATGAACTTGGCATATCCCGGCATTTGTTCTAAGTCTTCCACCAACGGTACATTTATGGACAAACTTTTCATCATGTCAATCAATTTCTTTAATTGATTCTCATTGTGTTGCTTTGAAGGTCTTTGAGGGTATGGAGTAGGAGGCCTTGGCATTGGTTCAGCCTTCGGCACTACCGGCTCCGGCATGTCAATCACGTGCTCCCTAGACGGGTTCACTTCTTCTTGCGTCTCCTCCACATTTTCATCAATATCAATCCTCGTTTCTTCATTAACTTGAACATCATTGCTTGGCTCATCATCATCTTGCACCAACACATAATCACCCACATGTCTTATTTGGTTTGAGGTACTAGCAACTCCACCTCTCCCACTTCTTGTTGTTACAGCCATTGCATGCCCCGTATTCCCACCTTTCGAATTCACCACTGTATCACTAGGTAGTGCCCCCTTTGGGAGAGTATTTAAATCTAGAGAAATTTGGCTAAGTTGAACCTCTAAGTTGCGGATAGAAGTGTTGTGGGAGGCTAATTGGGCATCGGAGTCGGAATTTCTCTCCATCATTTGCTTAAACATGTTTTCAATCCGTCCCATTTTACTATTGGAAGAACTAGGACCTTACGACGGATATGGAGGCGGGTTTTTTGGTTGTTGATACATCGGGGGCCTCTGAAAGCCCGACCCCCGATTTCCTTGATTGCTATTGTTCCAACCCCCTTGATTATTGTTGCCTCCCCAATTGCTTTGATTGTTGCCACCCCAATTACCTTGATTATTTCCTCCCCAATTGCCCCGATTACCTTGATTACCCCAATTGCTTTGATTATTGTTGTTTCCACTACTCCAATTTCCTTGGTGGCCTTGGTTGTTCCAATTTCCTTGGTTTCCTTGTGATGTTCATTGTTGTTGATTTGGAGCATTGCTTCTTTGACCTTGATAATAGTTGACATATTGAACCTCTTCATCTTGCTCATCATATGAATCATCTTGATTATACCCACTATTAATTTGCTCAAATTATTCCGGATGGTTTTGTACTTGTTGACCTCGTTACCGTCTCTTGTTTACCATCATATTCACCTAGGGCTGGCAAGTGGACCGGTTCCAGGCCTAAACGGGCCAAGTGGGCCGGTCCAAACGGTCCCGGGCCGGTCCCAAATTAAACGGGCCCGGGCCTAAACGTGCTTTTTGTATGGACCGGCCCGGGACCGGGACCGTTTGGTCCCGGGCTAAACGGTCCCGGCCCGCGGGCTAAACGGGCTAAGTGGGCTAAGTGGGCCCAACATATATTTTTCTTTTTAAAAAAAAATTAAATAGATATTAGAGACAAAAGGATGTTAAAAAAATATCTAAGGCAATACTTTGTAAATTTTATTATAGAATTGTGACCTAAATTTTATTTAACATCCTAAATTTTAATATTCAATATTTAATATCGAATATATATAGTATATATAGTATATCGATATAAGATGTATATATATATATATAAGCTAGATTCGATAAGCTATATTTACATCTTATATACTATATATAAGATGTATATATAGTATAGTATATATATTAAATATAAATATAATATATATATATATTATAGTATATATAAGATGTATATATATATATATATATAAGCTATATTCGATAAGCTATATATACATCTTATATACTATATATAAGATGTATATATAGTATAGTATATATATTAAATGTATATATAGTATAGTATATATATTAAATGTATATATAGTATATATATATATATAAGCTATATATATATATATTAAATGTATATATAGTATAGTATATATATATAAGCTATATTCGATAAGCTATATATACATCTTATATACTATATATAAGATGTATATATAGTATAGTATATATATTAAATATATATATATAGTATATATATATATATATATATATATATATATATATATATATATATATATATGCGATTTATATATATACACATCTTATATACTATATATAAGATGTATATATAGTATAGTATATATATATATTAAATGTATAATATATATATATATATATATATATATATATATATATATATATATATATATATATATATATATATAAAGTTATATTCGATAAGCTATATATACATCTTATATACTATATATATATTATATAGTATAGGGTATTTATAGTTGAAAATTGGGAAAAAGTGTAATTATAAAAAGTTTGGGATTAAAAAAAAGTTGGGGGGAGGATTAAATGGCTATTTTATAAATAGCCAACGGCTATTTTTGACAGCCCAACGGCCACCCTTATATTCACCCCTTCCATAGCATTCACCTGTTTCGGCCCTTGAACCTGTTGAATCTGAGCCTTGGCCAATTGGTTCATGGTGGTTGTCAACTCCGCAATAGCTTGCCCGTGATCATGTAGCTCCTTGTGTAGGTGAATAATATTTGGGTCACCCAGAGGAACATTGGCTCTACTTTGCCACGCTGAAGAGGTGTCTGCCATCTCATCCAAGATTTCACAATCTTCAAAATAAGGCGTGTTGATGAAGTTACCCCCAGCGAGTTGGTTTACCACACACTGATTCGTTGTGTTGATCCTCTTGTAGAAGGTCTGTTGGATCATGGACTCAGTCATATGATTGTTAGGGCATTCTTTGACCATGGTACGATATGTTTCCCAAATCTCATGCAATGGCTCAGTGGGCTCTTGTTTGAAGGCTAGAATTTCATCCCTTAGCGTAGCCATGTGCCCCGGAGAGAAGAATTTGGCAATGAACGTCTCGTCCAACTCATCCCAAGTGTGGATGGAATGATTGGGCAATCTCTCTAACCAGTCCAAAGCATTTCCCCGTAGAGAAAAGGGAAACAGCCTTAACCGCAATGCATCCTCGGACACATTCGTTTGCTTGCTCCCCCAACAAGTATCGACGAAACCCTTGAGATGCTTGTAGGCATTTTGGTGTGGAGCTCTGGTGAAGAAACCCCGCTGCTCAAGCAGTGTAATCATCACGTTGGTTATTTGGAAGTTGCCCGTCCTAATCCGGGGCGGGACTATTACACTTGCATAGCCCTCATTTGGCAACACCCAGTGCGTTGCTCTTGGTGGAGGTGGGGGAGGGTTTGGGACATTATCATTAGGCGATCGGCCTCTCCTGTTTACTTGAGGCTCGGGATGAACCTCATCCAATGGTAAATTTCCGAGGTGCTCGTTGTTAAAGGCCATTTGTTACCTAAAAGCAATTCACAAACAAAATTAAGGACTCGAAAGGAAAGAAAGACAAAACACACAAATACCTAGATATATAGCTAAATTCGTTTAACTCCCCGACAACGGCGCCAAAACTTGATCTCGGCCAAACCCACACCACAATTAAATAGTGAGGCGGTCAATGCAATAATAAACCCAATGAAGGTCAGAATCGAATCCACAGGGAGTTAGAAAATGTGATTAGGTGTATATCTAAGTTAATTACAAGTTTTGATTCCAATTACACTTCCACAAACTTGATTTGTATTCTACTTCTACTTTACTCTATTGTTTGCATGTATAAAACTAAGGACAATATTTTTGGTTTTGGGTTTTTCAATTAATTTAAAGGGACTAGGGTCGTGACTTCTACCTAGGTGGTTATCTAATGGGTTGTAAACTCCAGGGCAAATATGATTAATTGGGGTCATGATGTAGTAATCATATCCGGGTACTCACTCTATACCACTCGGTAGTTTGAGTGATGTTTTCCCAATTTGGCTTTCTCAAGTCCAATTGGGTATTTGCATAATACAAGTGATATTAGCTCAAGTCGGATATTACTATCTCTAGGTTTAACTCTTTAATTGGGCTATCAATTTCTTGAGATCACCCCAATTTCTTGTTAGCCAAATTTTTCTAGACTTAGTCTCTCTTTCTCAAGTACAGGCTAAGTCAAATAGGCATGAATCAATGTTTGCAACCATTGATTCTAGGGTTCAATCATGAACAAGGCTAAATATCACTAACCAAATCAAAAATAAGTCCTAAATTAAATACCCATCAAATACCCACACTAGGGTTGGGTCATAACCCTAGCTAAAGATTTTGGTACTCATGAAAACTAAAGAAATACAAGAAGAAATTAAGATAGAATACATAATAATTGATTATACAAAGAAAATCTAATGTTATGAAGTTAATCTAGTACAAACTTCCTCAAAATAGCAAAGACAACCGCTCAGGCGCACTTCTAAAAACTCTACTTAACCTAAAAATGAAAAAAGTTATATTTATACTAAGCTAAAAATATCTGACAAAAATGCCCATACGAAGGTTGTGCGGCCGCATAATTCAGGTGCGGTCCGCACAATGAGCTACTGCGGCCGCACAATTATCGTGCGGTCCGCATTCTTGGGACTTTGGGCTTAGAACTAGGGGCTTCTGCGGTCGCACTTATGATTATGCGGCCGAACAAAACTACTACGGTCCGCACTCCTTACTTTTTTTGGACTAGACAGCTCTCTAATTCTTCAACATTGTGGACCGCATAATAATGAATGTAGCAGCATAATTTTGGTGCGGTCCGCATGCCTTTAGCTGGCCCAAGAGCTACTCTCTGAATCTCCCTCTGCGGCCGCACTAGAATTGTGCGGTCCGCACTGCCTGCCTTTTTGCCCTATTTTGGTTCTTGTTCACTTTTGACTCTTTTATGAGTTGATTTTGACTTCTTTGGCTCGTATCCCAATATTCCTGCAAGTAAGAACATTTTGTTAGTTTCCGGGAATGCCTTTAAGCATTTTTTAGCTAAATCACAAGTAAAAGAGAGAAAATAATCAGTCAAAATCCCCACTTATCATGCATCATCTAGCCATGTTTCATACAGTGCCCGTCTGGGTAAGTCATCTCCCAGTTCTCTCCCAGCAGTGCTCCTTCAAATTAGGGTTCATCTGCATCGGGTTCTTCTAGCGGGTATTCTGGTTCCGGGAGGGCCGATCCAGTCCCCACCACCATTGTCGGACCAATTTTTCTATGAGTGTGGGGAGCTTGGTCATATCAGGAGGCAGTTTCCTCGCCTCTTAAGAGGTCCACTTCAGCACAGGGGGCAGACTATGACTTCAGCACCAGTTATATCACCACCCGCCCAGCCAGCTCGAGGTGGGGCTCAGGCAGCTAGGGGTCGCCCTAGAGAGGGAGGCCGATCAGGTGGAGGTCAGGCCCGATTCTATGCTATTCCTTCCAGACCATATGTCGTTGCTTCAGACATAGTGATCACAGGTATTGTCTCAGTATGTCACAGGGATGCTTCTGTATTATTTTTCCCTGGTTCCACTTATTCGTATGTATCATCATAATTTGCTCATTATCTGGATATGCCCCGTGAGTCCTTAGTTTCATCTGTTCATGTATCTACACCAGTGGGCGATATTATTGTTGTGGACCGTGTATATCGATCATATGTAGTGACTATTGGGGGATTGGAGACTAGAGTTGACCTCTTATTTCTTAGTAGGGCCGATTTTGACGTGATCTTGGGTATGGATTGGTTGTCTCCATGTCATGATATTCTGTATTGTCACGCTAAGATCTTGACATTGGCGATGCCGAGGTTGCCAAGGATCGATTGGAGAGGTTCTCTAGATTATGTTCCCAACAGAGTGATTTCATATTTGAAGAACCAACGGATTGTTGGGAGGGGTGCTTATCATATTTGGCCTTTGTGAGGGATGTTGGTGCTGATACTCTTACTATTGATTCTGTTCCGGTGGTGCAAAACTTTCCGAGTGTGTTTCCTGTAGACCTATCGGGCATTCCGTCCGACAAGGATATTGACTTTGGTATTGACTTGGTGACGGGAACTCAGCCCATATCTATTCCTTCGTGTCGTATGGAACCAGCTGAGTTGAAGGAATTGAAAGAGCAGCTTCAGGAACTTCTTGATAAGGGGGTTATTAGGAAGTGTGTCGCCTTGGGGTGCACCAGTCCTATTTGTGAAGAAGAAGGATGGTACTATGCTGATGTGCATCGACTATAGGCAATTGAACAAAGTTACAATCAAGAACAAGTATCCTTTTCCATGCATTGATGACCTATTTGACCAGCTTTAGGGAGCGAGGGTGTTCTCTAAGTTTGATTTGAGGTTTGGGTATCACCAGTTGAAGAATCGGGACTCGGATATTCTAAAGACAACATTCAGGACCTGTTATGGTCACTATGAGTTCCTTGTGATGTCTTTTGGGCTGACCAATGCCCCAACAACATTCATGCATCTGATGAACAGTGTATTTCAGCCTTATCTCGACTCGTTTGTCATAGTATTCATTGATGATATCTTGGTGTACTCTCGTAGCCAGGAGAAGCATGCCCAGCATTTGAGGATTGTACCACAGCGGCTGAGGGAGGAGAAGCTTTATGCCAAGTTCTCCAAGTGTGAGTTTTGGCTTAGTTCGGTGGCGTTCATGAGGCACGTGGTATCCAGTGAGGGAATTAAGGTGGATCCGAAGAAGATAGAGGTGGTTCAGAGTTAGCCCAGGCTGTTCTTAGGTATGGAGATTAAGAACTTTCTCAGATTGGCCAGTTATTATCGTCGCTTCGTGGAGGGTTTCTCGTCTCTAGCATCACCTTTGACCAAATAGACCCAGAATGGTGCCCCATTTAGGTGGTCGGATGAGTATGAGGAGAACTTTCAAAAGCTCAAGACTGCCTTGACCACAACTCCGATTCTTGTTTTGCCTTTAGCTTCTGGCTCATATATAGTGTATTGAGATGCCTATTGGATTGGTATCGAGTATGTCTTAATGTAGGAGGGTAGAGTAATTACGTATGCTTCACGTCAGTTGAAGCCCCATGAGAAGAACTACCCTGTTCACGATTTGGAATTGGCTTCCAACGTTCATGCATTAAAGATTTGGAGGCACTAACTCTATGGTGTGTCTTGTGAGGTATTTATAGATCATTAGAGTCTCCAGCACTTGTTCAAACATAAGGATCTAAATTTGAGATAGCGGAGATAGTTGGAGCTGCTAAAGGACTATGATATTACTATTTTGTATCATCCCGAGAAGGCTAATATGGTGGCTGATGCCTTGAGTAGAAAGGTGGTGAGTATGGGTAGCCTTGCATTCATTCCTGTTGGTAAGAGATCGTTTGCAGTTGATGTTCAGGCCGTGGACAATCAGTTCATGAGGTTAGATGTTTCGGAGCCCAACAGGGTTCTAGTTTGTGTGGTTCCTCGGTTTTCCTTATTTGATCACATCAGAGAGAGCAGTATGATGATCCCCATTAGCTTGTCCTTAAGGACACGGTTTAGCACGGTGATGCCAAGGATGTCACTATTGGGGATAATGGGGTGTTGAGGATGCAAGGACGGATTTGTGTTCCTAATGTAGATAGGCTACATGAGTTGATTCTTAAGGAGTCTCACAGTTTGCGATATTCCATTCATCTAGGTGCCGCAAAGATGTACCGGGACTTGAGGAAGCATTTTTGGTGGAAGAGAATGAAGAAGGATATAGTGGGGTTTGTAGCTCGGTGCTTAAACTGTCAGCAGGTGAAGTATGACCATCAGAGGCCGGGCGGATTGCTTCAGAGGCTTGAGATTCTGGAGTGGAAATAGGAGCGTATCACCATGGATTTTGTAGTTAGGCTCCCACGGACTTCGAGGAAGTTTGATGCTATTTGGGTGATTGTGGATCGGCTGACCAAGTCTGCGCACTTCATTCCATTTGGGACTACCTATTCTTTGGAGTGGTTGGCTGAGATTTACATCCGCGAGATTGTTCGCCTTCACGATGTATTGGTGCCCATCATTTCAGATCGAGGCACGCAGTTTTGGAGAGAAGTGCAGTGTGAGAGGCACCCAGGTTGAGTTGAGTACAATATTTCACCCTCAGACGGATGGACAGTCCGAGCACACTATTCAGATATTGGTGGATATGCTATGCGCTTGTGTCAAAGATTTCAAGGGTCCTTGAGATCAGTTTCTGTCGCTCCTAGAGTTTTCCTACAACAATAGCTACCAATCGATCATTCAGATGGCTCCGTATGAGTCTTTGTATGGGAGGCGGTGTCGATCTCCGATGGGTTAGTTTGAGTCGGGTGAGGCTAGGATAAAGGGTACTGACTTGGTTCAGAATGCTTTGGACAAGGTTAAATTGATTAAGGATCGGCTTCACATGGCACAGTCTAAGTAGAAGAGTTACGCAGATAGGAAGGTTCATGATGTTGCTTACATGGTTGGGGAGACGGTACTAGTCAAGGTTTCACCCATGAAGGGTGTTATGAGGTTCAAGAAGAAGGGTAAGTTAATCCATCGGTATATTGGGCTGTTTGAGGTGCTTCAGAGAATTGGAGAGGTGGCTTACAATCTTGCCTTGCCGCCTAGTTTGTCAAGTGCTCATCCAGTATTTCATGTTTCTATGCTCCGAAAGTATGTCGGCGATTCGACTCATGTTTTGTATTTCATCACGGTTCAGTTGGATGGTGATTTGACTTATGATGTGGAGCTGGTGTCCATTTTGGGTCCGCATGTTCGAAAGTTGAGGTCAAAGAACATAGCTTCAGTGAAGGTGCAGTGGAGAGGTCAACCGGTTGAGTAGGATACTTGGGAGACTGAGCAGGAGATGCGAAGCAGATATCCACACCTATTTGAGACTCCAGGCACATTTCTAGACCCGTTCGAGGATGAACGTTTGTTTAAGAGGGGAAGGATGTAACGACCCGACCGGTCGTTTTGAGAGTTGTAGGCCCGTTCCCTAATTTACTGCTCATTTTATACTTAATAGTTGCTATGTGACTTTCTGGGGTAGCTAGTTCGGGTCTAGAGAGATTTCGGAATGAGTTGAGACACTTAGTCTCAAGGTTGGAAGCTAAAGTTAAAAAGGTTGATCGGAAATTTACTTATGTGTAAGTGGCTCCGAATTGGAGTTTTGATGGTTCCGTTAGCTCCATTGGGTAATTTTGGACTTAGGAGCATGTCCGAATAGTGATTTGGAGGTCCGTAGTTGAATTAGGCTTGAAATGGCGAAAGTTGGAAATTTAGAAGTTTGACCAAAAGTGGACTTTGTGGTTACTAGGCTCGGATTGTGGTTCTGGAAGTTGGAGTAGGTCTGTGGTTTCATGTGTGACTTGTGTGCAAAATTTGAGGTCAATCGGACATGATTTTATAAGTTTCGACATAGAATGTGGAAGTTAGAAGTTCAAAAGTTCATTAGGCTTGAATCAATGCGCGATTCGAGGTTTTAGCATTGTTTGATGTAATTTGAAGGCTTGACTAAATTTGTATCGTGTTTTAGGACTTGTTGGTATATTTGGTTGAGGTCCTTGGGGCCTCGGGTGGATTCCGGGTGGTTAACGGATGAAAAATAGGACTTAGAGCATTGCTGAAGCTCGGAGACTTTTGGTGTGATCGCACCTGCGAGGGTATTAGCCGCAGGTGCGATGTCGTAGGTGCAGCTAATGTTGCACAAGTGCGGAGCTGGGCTGGCATGGGGTGTGACACAGGTGTGAGGGGTCTTCTGCATCTTCGAGCCCGCAGGTGTGAGCAAGGCTCCGCAGATGCGGAGAAGTGGAGAGTAGGTTGTCTTCGCAAAAGCGGATCGGGGTCGCAGAAGCGCTTTCGCAGGTGCAGAACTTGGAGCGCAGGTGCGGACCCTGTGGACTTAAGTGACTTCCGCAGAAGTGGAACTCCTATCGCAAAAGTGATTCCGCAGGTGCAGATATATGTCCCCCAGGTGTGAAAGCACTGGGCTGTGTTTAAAATACAAGGGTTCCGTGATTTTCATCATTTTGGACATTTAAAGCTCGGGCTTAGGCAATTTTTGAGAGGAATTTCGAATGGATTCTTGAGATTCGAGGCATTCGGAGGCCGATTCGCGAGGCAAGGGCTTGTTGGAGTAGAGCTACGCACCGTTTGAGATAACTAACACTTCTAAGCTTGGTTCTGAGGGTATGAAACCCTGAATTACATGCTATGTGATTGGTGTTAAGGTGTCACGCATGCTAGGTGACTGGCGTGTGGGCGTACACTCTATAAATTGTTATTTAGTCAATTCCCTGGAACTGCGTAGCTATTTTATTAGAACATTTTTGTTGTACTCTATGTGTTAGAGCACTTGAGTTGTGATTCATTCTAGAAAATCATGTGTAGGCTTTATGATGGTGCTACTAGGACCCACAGTGGTCGTTTTTTGCTGTTGAGTTATCTGTTTAATTGCAGTTGTGTACTCAGTCAAATTCATCATTACGTGTCATATCTCAATCTCTGTTATCGTATATTGTCACATCTTGTATCATTGATTAGGCTTGCTTAGCATAAGTGTTGTGAACCCTAGAGACTGGAGAGTTTGGTGACTGAGTTGGGGCCTGAGTGTCGTGCTGTGAGAGATATCTATATATATGTGGATCGGGTTACATGCCGCAACAAGCCTTATGGCTATATATATATATATATATATATATATATATATATTTGTGTGTGTGAGAGAGAGGATCGGGTTGCGCGCCGCAACAGGCCTTAGGGCTATATGTGGATCGGGTTGCGCGCCGCAACAGGTATCGTACAGTGCTTGATTGATTGAGCGTAAGGAGCGAGAATTGAGACAGACAGATTGAGTTCTCTGAGAGTGTGGTTACTTGGGATTTCACTGTGTTGCATCATATATGATATTCACATTGGCATGTAGCTATAGAGACGTCATACTCTTCTTATCAGTCACACTTGGCATATTTTAACTATGCTAAACTTAACTGTTGAACCTAGAAGCATGCCTACTTTTTTGTATTGTTAAACTTTGTATCTTTACTGTATTGTTTGAGCTAGTCACTACTTTCATACCACAGGTTAGAGTTGTTACTTATTGAGTTGGTTGTACTAACGTTATACCCTGCACTTCATGTGCAGATCCATGTGTTTTCGGGCACGGTGGTTGCTGATCCCTGGCGTTTCCTTAGTTCGGAGATCATCGAGGTAGTTGTCTTGGCGTACGCAAACCTTCACTCTCCTCCTTTATCATTTAGTCTTGTTTATATTGTTCTACTTTCCTAGACAGTGTTCCATTGGTTATACTGTGTTATTATGTAGATGTTCATGTACTCGGTGACACCTAGATACTTTGGGAGAATTTTGTACTGAGTTACGATATTTATATTCAGTTTTTACGAAATTTCTTACTTATTTAAACTTATTTCTGTATGTTTGGGATTTAAAAATGTTGGTATGTGTGAGACGTCGGCTTGCCTAATACCATGATAGGCGCCATCACGACATGTTGGATTTTGGGTCGTGACATCCTCCCTCACGACTTCCTGTCTTCCTCAAGGATTCCTCAATTTCTCCTTCGATTTGATTTGATGATCAGGTCAGTTTTGGACTATTTAATGAGATAAATAGTGACAAGTGAGGGTTGCTAAGTTGGTAAAGCACCTCCACCCATGGCCGTTTGGTCCTGGGTTCGAGTCACATTAAAGGGAAAGTGTGGAAACACTATAGATCCTCCTAATTTGGGAGGGAGTTTATTAAAAAACAATTAAAAAAATTAGATAAATAGTAAGTTTTAACCGTTATTCAGGAAGCTCTTTATTTCTACATTTAATATCGGCATTAATTTCATTAACTATGGCAATTGTTGCATTGCTCTTGGACGTTAACCAATGCAGCCAACTGTTGCTTTCCTTCATTGATATTTAAGTTGAAGAAAGCAATTTTTAAATAGTGGAAAAAGGAGTAAAGAGTAAAAAAAAAAACAAAAAAAAAAGATAAATATGAAAAGTGGCTAAATAGGGATGTCAGTCCTCCGCCAAATGAGGGTGAAAATGAAGAAAATGAACTCGAGCATCTTGTTGTTATGTCTGAAGCTGAGAAGGAAGAATGGCGACAACCTATTATTGATTACTTGAGCTACAGGATACTTCCAGAAAATCCGAGAATGACTGAAATCCGCCGTCGTGTGCCTTCCTTACTACAAAGATACTCTATACAGAAGATCATTTGAGGGAGTACTCTTGCGATGCTTAGGGGAATATGAAGCACTCCAAGCTTTGCAAGAAGAACATTCTAGGGTATGTGGGTCACACCAGTCTAGACCAAAGCTCCACTTCCATATAAAAAGGATGGGATATTATTGGCCAACGATGGTAAAATATTGCTTGGACTACGCTCGAAGATGCAAGGCTTCCCAGTTCCATGCAAATTTTATTCATCAGCCTCCTGAAGTGCTACATCCGATTGTTGCATCATGGTCATTTGACGCTTGGGGAATGGATGTTGTTGGACCACTGCCAAAATCCTCTGGTGGGCACTTATTCATCTTGGCTGCAACTGACTACTTCTCAAAATGGGCCGAAGTTGTTGCTCTTAAGGAAGTAAAGAAGGAAAATGTTGTAAGTTTCATATGAGTAAACATAATCTATCGCTTTGGCATTCCTCGTTACATAATAATGGATAATGGCAAACCATTCGACAATAGGTTGATGAACAAGATCTGTGAACTCTTTGGCTTCAAGCAACGTAACTCTTCTATGTACAATGCCAATGGTCTAGCTGAGATATTCAACAAGACTCTATGCAACTTGTTAAAGAAAGTCGTCTGCAAATCCAAACGAGATTGGCATGACCGTATGGAAGAAGCTCTGTGGACATATAGGACAACTCACCGCACGCCAACATAAGCGACCCCTTATTCACTCGTTTATGGAGTAGAAGTCGTTTTGCCACTCGAGCGTCAAATATATTCCTTACGATTAGCTATTCAAGAGGGGATCACTGATTAAGAGATTGCTCGACTTCGATTAGCAGAGTTGGAGGCTCTTGATGAAAAGAGGTTGGAAGCTCAACAGAGTCTTGAATGGTATCAAGCTTGATTGTCTCGCGCCTTCAATAAAAGAGTCTGCCCAAGATACTTTCAAGTAGGAGATCAAGTCCTTGCCATACGAAGATCCATTATTACTTCCCATAAGCTTGTAGGGAAGTTCACTTCAAAATGGGATGGGCCATGTGTCGTGTAAGAAGCTTATTTAAGTAGGGCTTACAAGCTGGTTGATGCAGATGGCATGAGAATCGGCCCTATCAATGGCAAGTTTTTGAAGAAGTATTATCCTTGAAGTTGCAACGCTCCTTGATGCACGAGCCTAAACTGCATGTTCCTATACTCCTGGCCCGCAAGAGTATAAGCTGTGTACGGCCCTAAAAAAAAGTCCGCTAGGTTGAAAACCTCGAAAGAGGCGGCATAGGCAAAAGTTAGGTCAAAAATAAATCAGCCATTTTGAACTATGGTATGACTTGATCGTCTTCACCGAGGTACGTAGGCAGCTTAGAGTTTAATTCTAAGTTCAATCGCATAAGTTCAAAAGATTCATAGTACCCCAATCGTTATTCAAGTGAAGTATGATTGAACACTTGAAAATCGAGCTGAGATACTATTCTTCTATTGAACTTTGAATCTCATTTGATTTAAAGGGGGCAAGCCTCTATGATAAATTGGTATATTCAATGGAATGATTATAGTCTTTTAGGAGACTACTAAGTATTTGCATTGAAGTCCAGGGATTCACTATGTCCTCATGTTCGCCAAATCTTTAAGTCTTCCGGTCTTTAAATTCGCCTCTCTTCCAGTTGGAATATTAAGCCCTCCAAGTCTTCAAGTTGAAGTCCTCAAATTCGCCGGTCTTCAAGTTGAACTATTTAAGCCCTCCAAGTCTTCAAGTTGAAGTCTTCAAGTCTTCTAATTTTTCAAGTTGAAGTTTAAAAGTCCACTACTCTTCAGGTTGAACTGTCAAAGTCAGCTGAATCTTCAATTTTGTCGGTCTTCAAGTTGAAATCTGCAAAGTCCGCCAAATCTTCAAAATTCACTAAGCATTTAAGTCAATGTCGTCAAGTCCACCAAGTCTTCGAGTTGAAGTTTTCTAATTTTTTAATCTTAAGGTGGACATTTAAGTCCCGTTGCAACTTAAGTTGGATTTTTCGTGGGTTGTCCTTAAAAAGAACTATAACTTTCCAATCTTAAGGTGGACATTTAAGTCTCTTTGCACCTTAAGTTGGCCTCTTCGTGGGTTTGTCCTTAAAAGAAACTATAATTTTACAATCTTAAGGTGGAAGTTTAAATCCCTTTGCACTTTAAGTTGGCCTCTTTATGGATTTGTCATTCTATATGCTGCTATGGATTTGTCCTCCCATATGATGTTGATGATTTGTCCATCTATTTGTTGTCATGGACTTGTACTTCAATATGCCGTATGAACCTTTGCGCCCTAAGTAATCCCTCTGACATTCGGACAGGGTGAGTATTCATCCCTTCACACCCTAAGAGTAATCTCTCTGATATTCGGGCCACCTTGAGAGTAATCTCTCCGATATTCGGACCACCTTGAGAGTAATCTCTCCGATATTCGGGCCACCTTGAGAGTAATCTCTCCGATATTTGATCCATCTTTAGAGTAATCTCTCCGATATTCGGGCCACCTTGAGAGTAATCTCTTCGATATTCGGATCACTTTGAGAGTAATCTCTCTGATATTCGGGTCACCTTGAGAGTAATCTCTCCGATACTCGGGCGGAGATGAGTACTCATTCCTTTAAATCCTAAGATTGTCTTCTTCATGCATCGATCATCTCGTTAAACAAGAACATATCCTTCTTGCTTGACCCTAAAAAAGAAGACAAAAAAAATGCAGAAAGAAAAAAACCGTACCTGTCAATGATTTACTTGGATAGGATTGTGAGCTGCGACAGATGCCAAGGGAAGGCATGTCCCTAAGATTTGCCACGTCAGGAATGCATCGCCTGAATCTGCTGAATCTGCCTGAATCATATAACTTTCCAATCTTAAGGTGGACATTTAAGTTCCTTTGCAGCTTAAGTTGGCCTCTTCGTGGGTTTGTCCTTAAAAGGAACTATAATTTTACAATCTTAAGGTGGAAGTTTAAATACCTTTGCACTTTAAGTTGGCCTCTTTATGGATTTGTCATTCTATATACTGCTATGGATTTGTCCTCCCATTTGATGTTGATGATTTGTCCATCTATTTGGTGTCATGGACTTGTACTTCAATATGCCGTATGAACCTTTGCGCCCTAAGTAATCCCTCTGACATTCGGACAGGGGTGAGTATTCATCCCTTCACACCCTGAGAGTAATCTCTCTGATATTCGGGCCACCTTTAGAGTAATCTCTCTGATATTCGGACCACCTTGAGAGTAATCTCTCCGATATTCGGGCCACCTTGAGAGTAATCTCTCCGATATTCAGGCTACCTTGAGAGTAATCTCTCCGATATTTGATCCACCTTTAGAGTAATCTCTCCGATATTCGGGCCACCTTGAGAGTAATCTCTCCGATATTCGGATCACTTTGAGAGTAATCTCTCTGATATTCGGGTCACCTTGAGAGTAATCTCTCCGATACTCGGGCGGAGATGAGTACTCATTCCTTTAAATCCTAAGATTGTCTTCTTCATGCATCGATCATCTCGTTAAACAAGAACATATCCTTCTTGCTTGACCCTAAAAAAGAAGACAAAAAAAAATGCAGAAAGAAAAAAACCGTACCTGTCAATGATTCACTTGGACAGGATTGTGAGCTGCGACAGATGCCAAGGGAAGGCATGTCCCTATTTACAGAGCTCCAAAGATCGCTAATTGAAGGACTAATAGCGATGTGCGATGGCCGTAATTAAACTCCAAAAAGGATTCATATTGTAAGAATCATTCGCCTAGAAGGACTCTGACTATTGAGGCGGCGACAATTTATTCTAATTGGAATAAGACTGAAGGGACCAAAGTATGAGTCATGCACGCATGGTAGAAGGTTAACCGAGCTCTACTATTAGAAAATAATGAATAACTTTTGTTCCCGTCCTGTTACGATCATTTGAGTAACTATACCCTTCCATCTTAACTCCACGTAACTGCAAGGTTATCCTACGTAGTATTTCATTAATGTGTTGGGGTGAATTGGATCATGGGTTGACTGGTAAGGAAAAAATAGTTTTTTTGCATAAAATAAGTTAAAATTAAACAAAAGAAAAGGAAGAAAGCAAGGAAAGTATTCCAATTGGCTTACCTGAAATGAACTACTTGGAGAAAACGTTATTCTTGTCTGTAATATGGTCAAATTTTCATGACATTTGTCATGACATAATATTTATTATAATAAATTTGTGGTTCATGACATTTTCCATGACATAATATCCATTATAACAAATTTGTGGATCATGACATTTGCCATGACATAATATCCATTATTAAGCTAAGGATTTCTTGCTATAAATAGAGGAGTTTCTCTTCATTTATAGACACACCAACAAGACTTGTCTTCAATTCTTATTTCTTCCTTTCTTCCTTTATTAAGAGTGTTTTGTATGAGAGTTAGTGTTGGGAAGCACTTGTGTGAACCCTTTTTTTGGAGTGATCTTGTGAGGTTATTCCCTTAGGGTATTTGGAATTAATTAGAGTATTTACTCTAATTTTGTACTCTCTTTTGCACTCTTATTGTTATAGTAAATTGCTCCTCTCTGCTTGTGGACGTAGGTCACTTTGACCGAACCACGTTAAATTTATGTCTTCTTTATCTACTTTAATTGTCGTTGTTATCAACTTTCATTGTCTTTGTTATTGTCATTATACCGTTGTTTGGCTAAATTCTACACTACCCGGGTTCCCGATCCTAACAAATTGGTATCAGAGTCGGATCTAACCGGGTTAGTTTCAATAGCCAAAATGACTCTAACAAAGACCTATGTTGAGAAATTTGACCGAAGAGCAAACTTCGAAATGTGACAATTAAAGATGGAAGCTATCCTAATTCAGGATGGCTTAGACTTGGCGTTGCAAGGAAAGGAGAAGAAGCCGGATAAAATAACGGATGAGGAGTTTGCCATCATAGATAAAAAGGCAAAAGCATGTATTATTTTAAATCTCTCAAATGAGGTTTTACGTGAAGTTTCTGTAGAAATCACAGCTAAAGGCATGTGGGAAAAATTAAAAACCTTATATATGAAGAGGACAGTGAAAAATAAACTTTACCTGAAGCAGAAGTTTTATACAATTCGTATGAGTGAAGGTACATCTATTCTCTCTCTTCTTGACACCTTTGATTCCATTCTTATGGATTTGAGTAATATAGATGCTGAAATTAAAGATGAGGATCAAGCTGTGTTACTGCTTTGTTCTCTTCCCCCATCTTTTAAGCATATAAGAGATACTATGTTTTATGCAAAAGATAATATCTCTTATAAGGATATTAAATCTATCTTAAAATCAAAAGAACAGATAGATAGTGATATTACTAGGGAAGCTAGTGGAACTCAAGCGGAAGTTGGCTTGTTTGTTAGGGGTAAATCCGACTCCAATTCCAGATACAATAATTTTGAGTGTCGCTATTGTCATAAGAAAGGTCACAATATCTCTGAATGCTATAAACTGAAAAATAAAGAAAAGCACAAAGAAAGAAAAAATGAGCACAAAAATACTGACACCGCCGAAGCTAGTGTAGCAACTGATGAGATTGAGGGAACTATATTTTTAGCAACTGAAACGAGTTTCAGATTAGATAATGAGTGAATTTTAGATTCCGGTTGTTCATATCATATGTGTCCTAGCAGGGACTTATTTTCTACATATGATTCAGTTGCAGGTGGAGTTGTCCAACTAGGTAACAATGTTACTTGTAACGTTATTGACAAAGGTACAATTCGGGTCAGAATGCACGATGATGTGGTGAGAACTCTCACCGATGTTAGATATGTTCCTGAGTTGAAGAAAAATCTCATATCTTTGGGCACTTTAGAATCGCTTAGGTGCAAATTCACTAGTGAAGGTGGAGTTTTAAAAAAATTTCAAGATGCTCTTGTGATCATGAAAGCACACAGATCTGGTTCGTTGTATACTTTATTGGGCTCCACTGTTATAGGCCCTACTACAGTTTCGGTATCAGACAACTTGTCTGATTTTGATGGCATTAAATTTTGACATATGCTCATTGGGGCTTTTGCGGAGAAGGTGGAGCAAATTTACTATATCAGCCAAAATTAGGCCAAGGTGGAGATTTGTAATATGGCCAAATTTTCATGACATTTGCCATGACATAATATCCATTATAACAAATTTGTGGTTCATGACATTTGCCATGAAATAATATCTATTATTACAAATTTGTGGATCATGACATTTGCCATGACATAATATTCATTATTAGGCTAAGGATTTCTTGCTATAAATAGAGGAGTTTCTCCTCATTTGTAGACACACCAACAAGACTTGTCTTCAATTCTTGTTTCTTCCTTTCTTCCTTTATTAAGAGTTTTGTATGAGAGTTAGTATTGGGAAGCACTTGTGTGAACCCTTTCTTTGGAGTGATCTTGTGAGGTTATTCCCTTAGGGTATTTGGGATTAATTAGAGTATTTACTCTAATTTTGTACTCTCTTTTGTACTCTTATTGTTATAGTAAATTGCTCCTCTCCGCTTGTGGACGTAGGTCACTTTGACCGAACCACGTTAAATTTATATCTTCTTTATCTACTTTAATTATCGTTGTTATCAACTTTCATTGTCTTTGTTATTGTTATTATACCGTTGTTTGACTAAATTCCGCACTACCCGGGTTCCCGATCCTAACATTGTCCATCCTTAGTAGGCACAGATGGAAGTCATTGATGATATATTGCTTTGGGCATCTCATCTTAATCTAAGCGGGCCAAGTTCATATAATTTGGTATTTCATGGGACGGATTTTCATGTCATGCTATCGTTCAACGTATGTACTTCAAGCCTTGTTTTTGAAATATAATGAGTTAACACTTTAACAAGTTTTGAAGTATAGGGCTTTTGTAGGCATATAAATTTTATGAAAATTAAATTCATAAAATAATTTGAACTATATTTTAAATTAAATATATTTTGGTCCAAATAAATATTATGGGCTAATATAATTGGATCAATTATATAAGTCAAATATATATAGATTAAATAAATAAGTCTAACTCCGTTGGGCTAGCCCATTTAATTGGGCTAAAATGATGAGCCCACTTTATTAAGCCCAAGATGACATCTTCCTATAGGCCCAGTTTGGTGCCACGTGTCAAATGATGTGGCACGCCAAGTCAAACAAAAGAACCAATAGGAACATGTCATGTGTCAAAATGACAAGGCATACCAAGTCAAACAAAAGAGCCAATAGGATCGTGCCATGTGTCAAAATGACAAGGCATGCCATGTCAAATTAAAGGGCCAATGAAATCGCGCCACATGTGCAAGTGACATGTTCTGGCCAATCAAATGCGGCATATTATTACACTTCAACTTGATTGGTCAGAAAGAGTTTGTTCTTCTCATAACTCCTCCCTTTCACAACTATAAATATGGGTCTTCATAACCCAGAAAAGACACCAGAAGTTATAACAAGAAGCAAGAGAGAGCTCGTGGATCAAACGCCGCAAATTTCAAGCTTCAAGCAATCAAGTTCAAGTTCAAGAAATCAAGCTCAAGAACGAAGAACAAATCAAGATTCAAGGAGTACGAATTCAAATCAAAGTTCATGCTAGTTGAATTCAACATCATCGTTCGTGGCAGTAACTACATATTCAAGATCAAACTCGAAGGCTCTTAAATTTATTTACTATTGAAAAGAAGAATCAGAGTATTCATAGAGATTGTACACTCATATTATTTGAAATCAAATACTACGATTATTGCAATATTTTTTTGTGTTGATTTTATATTCTTGACGCTCATAATTAGTCAAAAATATTTCTAACACTTAAATTAGAAAACATGCATCGACGGACTTAAATAGATATTTTTGGAATAGTTAGTGCGTGTGCATTATCATTAATAACTAACATACATTTTATAAAATAATTATGAAATTTTAATAAAATTTGTACTTATTGAAACAAGATAATCTATATGTTATATTAAAAGCATGAAGTCATTTACTTTTGCCCTTTAAAAATAAAATTCATACTGGGTCAAATTATAATTAAATTATTTTTTTAATATTTTAAACTTTGAAACCAACTAAATAATTTCTTGTTAAATCTTTCCTTATTTAAACTATTTAATAATTTCTAAAAGTTAGAACTTTAAAACTCATTAAAATTTAACTTATATGAATTATTTCTTTAATTAAATTGTGTAACATAACTATAATTCCTTACATCTTTCTTAAAAGAAAAAAATCTATTTACTTCAGACACAACGTTGTGATTTTCTTTGCTTAAAAAAATATTGTGATTTAATCCTAGAAGTATTTGATATGGATCCGCAGTCCTTCTTTGATCTTAGGGTTCTAAGTGTATATAATATTTCCTTAAATTGGAGATTTTTGTCATCCTTCGTTAACAAGAATCCTTGTATCTAACCAAAAAAAAACAAAATCTTTGTAGGTATCCCATATGAATCCATAGTACTTTCTTGTTTTTAGGACTTTGAATTTACATTTTAACCATTAAGGAATTTCTATATATAATACTTTAAAATCAATAAATACATCAGGAATATCTTCATAAATATGACTATCATTAAAATATAGTTATTCATATATATTCTTATTTTAATATTTCATTTAACCATAATGGTTTGATGTAAATATTCAGTATGAATAAAAAAGATTTAATATAATGGAAAAAGGTCCGGAAAGTGTTTACCTCACGATATCAAATTCACATATGAGAACAATCTTGCAGTAAAGAATTTTTTCCTTTAGTTTTTATTTATAACACAAAAAATATTTTTAACAATATTTATTTATGGAATTTTTAAAAAGTTTATATTTATCAATATGATATACAAACTAGTATGAATTAAATCCATGTAATGTTTAGGACAAATAAAATGATAGATTTGCCACGTCAGGAATGCATCGCCTGAATCTGCTGAATCCCATGATTCCTGACTGAGACATTACCATTTCGTGTCAATCCAATCTTATACTACTAAAAACGGATCAAAAACCAAAACTACCATTAAATAGCAGCATCCCACAATCACAAAAATACCATTAATTGCACATGCGGAGAAATTCGTCAGAAAAAAATCACAAGAAACTGAAGCCAATATTTTTGTACGTGGGATTCTGAATAGAATCAATGGCCGCTGCGTCGGAGAAAAAAGACTCAGCGGTGATCGAGCACAAATCGTACGCTAGAGTTGGCCTATTAGGCAATCCTAGCGACGTTTATTATGGAAATACTCTATCTTGTCCAGTTCAATTCCATTACTCACCTGTCTCTCGCTCTCCCTTTTTATTATTTATTCTTTTTGTGGGATTTTCTACCATCCTCCCCGGACCCCATTAGTGAGATTTTACTGGATTGTTGTTGTTGTAGTATTGGCATGGACGGAGCTCGGGTGCGCTTCGCCGGAATGATCAATTTTTTTTATGTTTATATATATATATTAGGTGTTGAATCCCCTTAGCTTCTTCGCGTGTTTATATTTTTATTTCTTGAATCCCCTTGAAGGCAGAGGTAAGGTCTGCGTACGCTCTACCCTCCCCAGAGCCCACTTGTGGGATTCCACTGTGTTATTGTTGTTGTTGAATACCCTTGGATGAAATCTTGGCTCTCCTACTGCTCATTGGGTGTCTTTTCCTGGAAAGCTGATAATGCAAGATCCAACAGTCGTCTGTTTGCATAGTGAGGAGTAAATTCATGTTATAGACCTAAGGCAAGTGAAGTGAAGGAGAATACATCTGCGAATTTTATAACAACTCTTTTGAGCTACTGGCAATGAAGGGTTTCCAGAAGCGCAATGTCATTAGACATTTTTGCAGTCATGAAAGAGTTAAAAGTATCATGCTATGGATAGAGAACAAATTTCTACTTTACTTTTGGGCTTTTTGTGACGGATCTTCCACTTCTTCTCGCTTTCTGTTTGATGTATATGTGTGTACTTGTGTGTTTAACTCATTCTTCTTGTATCACAGGTGAACCGGTTGCAGAGTGAGGGTTACTATGGAGGTGTGCGTTTACTTATGGCAATTTGTAAGATTTTTCATAATTTTTGCAAGGATAACAACATTTCTCTACGTGAGGGAAATTTCACTATCTCCTATGATACTAACATTCCCCGACAGGTAGAGCTTAACCCTGCAAGGTTTATCTGCTCCTAGATGGTACCATGTTTGGTGTTTTTGTGAGTAGGTGTCAAGAAACCTCATACATGTTGTTCAGATATTCCAAAATATTTTTTCGGCCGTATTTATATCTTTATTTTGAAGCCAGAAACTTCATATGAAATTTAGATGACAAAAAAGACCAAGCAACAAATTCAATGTTTTAGGTTTTCCTAAAATGTTCGGTTACTCGATTTTAGACGGTAATATGGCCAACTTTTCATAACATTTGTCATGACATAATATTCATTATAACAAATTTGTGGATCATGACATTTGCCATGACATAATATCCATTATTAGGCCAAGGATTTCTTGCTATAAATAGAGTAGTTTCTCCTCATTTGAAAACACACCAATTCAAGAGCTTTTCACTTTTGTTTTTCTTTCTCCTCATTTATTTCATTATAGAGTATTTTATAAGAGAGTGAGTGTTGAGAAACACTTGTGTGAACCCTTTCTTTGGAGTGATCTTGTGAGGTTATTCTCTTGGAGTATTTGGGATTAATTAGAGTGTTTACTCTAATATTGTACTCTCTTTTGTACTCTTGTTGGTATAGTGAAATTGCTCATCTCCGCTTGTGGACATATGTCACCTTGACCGAACCACGTTAAATTTGTATCTTCTTTATATTCTTTAATTGCCGTTATTATCAACTTTCATTGTCTTTGTTATTGTCATTATACCGTTGTTTGGCTAAATTTCGCACTACCCGGGTTCCCGATCCTAATAAATTGGTATTAGAGCCAGATCTATTCGGGTTAGTTTAAATAGCCAAAATGACTCTAACAAAGTCTTATGTTGAGAAATTTGATTGAAGTGCAAACTTCGGAATGTGATAATTAAAGATGGAAGCTATCCTAATTTAGGATGGCTTAGATTTGGCACTGCAAGAAAAGGAGAAGATGCCGGATAAAATGACGGACGAGGAGTTTGCCGTCATAGACAAAAAGGCAAAAGCAGATATTATTTTAAATCATTCAAATGGGGTTTTGCGTGAAGTTACAGCAGAAAGCTCAGCCAAAGGTATATGGGAAAAGCTTAAAACCATATGTATGAAAAGAACAGTAGAAAACAGGCTTTACCTAAAGCAAAAACTCTACACTTTTCGTATGGCTGAAGGTACCTATATACTTACTTATCTTGATACTTTTGATTCTCTTCTTATGGATTTAAGTAACATAGATGCTAAAATCAAAGATGAGTATCAAGTTGTGTTATTGCTTGTTTACTTACCCTAGTCGTTTAAACATATAAGAGATACTATGCTTTATGGAAAGGATAATATCTTTTATAAAGATATCAAATCTATTTTGAAATCAAAAGAACAAATAGATAGAGATATTACTGGGGAAACTAGTGGGAACCAAGGGGAAGGCTTATTCATAAGAGGTAGATCCAATAAGAAAGATTCAAGTAGTGAGAAACCTAAATCAAGGTCAAAATCCAGATACAGAAATTTCATGTACAAATATTGTCATAAGAAAGGTCACATTATTTCTGAATGCTTTAAATTGAAAAACAAAGAAAAGCATATAGAAAATAAAAATGAGCACAAAAATACTGACACTGCCAAAGCAAGCGTAGTTGCTGAGGAGACTAGGGGAACTATTTTTTTAGCAACTAATAATAGTTTCAAATCTAACAATGAGTGAATTTTAGATTCGAGTTGTTCTTATCATATGTGTCCCAGTTGGGATTTATTTACTACATATGAATCTATTGGAGGTAGAGTTGTCTTGATGGACAACAATGTTGCCTACAAAGTTATTAAAAAAGGTACAGTCGAACCAAAATGTACGATGATGTGGTGAGAACTCTCACCGATGTTAGACATGTTCCTCACTTGAAGAAAAATCTCATCTATTTGGGCACTCTAGAATCTCTTGGGTGCAAGTACACAGGTGAAGGTGAAGTTCTGAAAATTTCTCATGGTGCTCTTGTGATCATGAAAGAACGCAGATCTGGTACGTTGTATACTATTTTGGGATCTACCGTTACAGGTGCTGCTGCAGTTTCAATATCAGATAAATCAGATTCTGACATCACCAAATTGTGGCATATGCGATTGGGGCATATGAGTGAAAAAAGTCTTTCCATCCTCAGTAAAAGAGGTTTCTTATGTGGCCAAAGTACTGGAAATATGGAGTTCTATGAACATTGTGTGTTCGGGAAGCAGAAAAGAGTCAGTTTCAAATCTCCAGCGATTCATAGAACAAAAGGTACTTTGGATTATATTCATTCAGATCTTTGGGGTCCTTCACGTACCCCATCAAAAGGTGGTTCCAGGTATATGTTAACTTTCATTGATGATTATTCAAGGAAAGTTTGGGTTTATTTCCTGAAAAATAAAAGTGGTGTTTTCTTAAATTTCAAACAATGAAAAGTTTTGATTGAGAAGCAAACAGGAAAACAGGTTAAGCGGCTTAGAACAGATAATGGCTTGGAATTTTATAATGATGAATTCAACGAATTTTGCAAGAATGAAGGAATTGCTCGACATCGTACTGTGAGAATGACACCTCAGCAAAATGGTGTGGCAGAAAGGATGAATAGAACTCTTTTGGAAAGGGCTCGTTGCATGATTTCAAATACTGGGTTGACAAACGCCTTTTGGGCAGAAGCTATCTCTACAGCTTGTTTTATTGTCAACCGAGCTCCTTCTGCACCTTTGAACTTTAAGACTCCAGAGGAAATGTGGTCAGGTACTCCTGCTAATTATTCTGATTTAAAGATATTTGGTTGCCCTGCATACATGCATGTAAATTATGAAAAATTAGAGCCAAGGTCTAAAAAGTGCATTTTTCTTGGGTATGCATCTGGGGTGAAAGGATACCGACTATGGTATCTTGATCCCATGGTACCAAAATTTATAATTAGCAGAGATGTAACCTTTGATGAATCCTCTATGTTACATTCTAGAAAAGAGTCTTCTAGTTCTTGTGATACAGATAAAGAAAAGTGTACACAGAACCGGGTGGAGATTGAGATTGGCATTCTTTCTGTGCCAAGCTCATCAACTTTGGAACAAAATACAGTTGAAACTCCTGAAGTTGAGACAGAAGCTGAAATTCCTGAAGTTGAGACTCCTGAAGTTGAACCAGAAGAAGAGAAGTATTCTATAGCCAAACATAGACCAATAAGAGAAGGTAAACAACCATTAAGGTTTGGAGATTATGTTGCATTTGCTTTTTCAGTTGCACAGGAAACTGAAGAAATTGGAGAACCATCAAAATATTCAGAAGTAGTTTCTGGTGCTCACTCAGCCAAGTGGTTGATTGCAATGAATGAAAAGAAATTGAGTCTCTCCACAAGAATGGTACTAGGTCTCTTGTGAAGCCTCCATCAGGAAAAAGAATTGTTGGTTGCAAATGGGTCTTCAAGAAAAAGGATGGCATTCCAGGGGTTGAAGATGCGAGGTATAAGGCACGATTAGTTGCAAAGGGCTATAGTCAGGTACAAAGAGTTGATTTTAATGAGATTTTCTCACATGTTGTTAAACATAGCTCTATTCGTGTCTTGCGTGTCTTCGTTGCCATGTATGATTTGGAATTAGAACAACTTGATGTTAAGACAGCTTTCTTACATGGCGAACTTGAGGAACAAATATACATGCATCAACTCGAAGGATTTGAAATTGAAGGAAAAGAAGATCATGTTTGCTTGTTGAAGAAATCCTTGTACGGATTAAAGCAGTCTCCAAGACAATGGTATAAAAGGTTTGATTCATTTATGTTGGGTCATGGTTATTCGAGGAGCATGTATGATAGTTGTGTTTACTTCCGAAAGTTAAATGATGGTTCATTTGTGTACCTATTATTATATGTTGATGACATGCTCATTGCTGCTAAGGATTTAACAGAAATTCACAACTTGAAAAGTCAGCTGAAAAGTGAATTTGAGATGAAAGATTTGGGAGCAGCTAAGAAAACCCTTGGCATGGAGATCAAAAGAGATCGAAAAGCCAACAGTCTATTTCTAACCCAGAAAAAGTACTTGGAGAAAGTATTGGAGAGGTTTGGCATGAAAGATGCTAAACCAGTTAGTACCCCTCTTGCTGCTCATTTTAAGTTATCAGCTGCTCAGTCCCCGCAGTCAGAGGAAGAAGAGAGGTACATGGACAGGTTCCTTATTCCAGTGCAGTCGGCAGTATTATGTATGCAATGGTTTGTACACGTCCAGATATTTCACAAGCAATGAGCGTGGTAAGCCGGTATATGGTTTGCCCTGGTAAAGCACATTGGCATGCTGTGAAATGGATTCTCAGATACTTGCGAGGTACTTCAAACACATGTTTGGAGTTTGGGAGAAATACTAACACTTTGATTGGTTTTGTAGACTCAGATTATACAGGTGATCTTGACAAAAAAAGATCACTGACAGGCTATGTATTTTGCATCGGTGGTTGCGCTATTAGTTGGAAAGCTACATTACAACATGTAGTAGCTTTATCTACTACCGAAGTAGAATATATGGCAGTGACCGAGGCGATCAAAGAATCTTTATGGTTGAAGGGTCTATTTGCGGAACTCAGTTTATACCAAGGTGGTATTACCATTTTCTGTGATAGTCAAAGTGCCATTCACTTGACTAAAGATCAAATGTATCATGAGAGGACGAAGCACATTGATATAAAGTATCATTTCATCCGAGAAACCATTGTTGAAATAAAAGTCTTTATTCAGAAGATCAACACTAGAGACAATCCTGCTGACATGTTCATAAAACCTTGTCCAGTGTCCAAGTTCAAGCTTTGCCTAAACTTGATTGGCATTTATGAAGAATGATTTTGCCCATTGGGATTTTTGCGGAGAAGGTGGAGCAAATTTACTATATATAAGCCGAAATTAGGCCAAGGTGGAGATTTGTAATATGGCCAACTTTTCATGACATTTGCCATGACAGAATATCCATTATAACAAATTTGTGGATCATGACATTTGCCATGACATAATATTCATTATTAGGCCAAGGATTTCTTGCTATAAATAGAGGAGTTTCTCCTCATTTGAAAACACACCAATTCAAGAGCTTTTCACACTCGTCTTTTTTTCTCCTCCTTTATTTCATTATAGAGTATTTTGTAAGAGAGTGAGTGTTGGGAAATATTTGTGTGAACCCTTTCTTTGGAGTGATCTTGTGAGGTTATTCTCTTGGGGTATTTGGGATTAATTAGAGTATTTACTCTAATTTTTTACTCTCTTTTGTACTCTTGTTGGTATAGTGAAATTGTTCATCTCCGCTTGTGGACATATGTCACCTTGACCGAACCACGTTAAATTTATATCTTCTTTATCTACTTTAATTGTCGTTGTTATCAACTTCCATTGTCTTTGTTATTGTCATTATACCGTTTTTTGGCTAAATTCCGCACTACCCGGGTTCCCGATCCTATCATAGACTCTGTAGTTTATCATTGTTTACGAAATTGGTTCCAGAACAGGCTTCAAATCATGGTGTAAACTGTTTTCTTAACAGCTTAAATTAAGCTTAAATGAGTTTTTAGTGCTGGTCAATAAAAGCTCATGTGGCTAGGTATTTTCTTTATATTTAGCAAATCCTTTATCCAGTTGAGGCCGCTCAACTCAATTATTTAACTAGCCCTAGGAGAGTGCTCAAGCTTCAGTTGAGTATTGACAAAAGTTTGAAACTGAGCTTTAGCTACTTGTTGACTAATCAATCCCAAAGAAGCTTCAACCGAGTCAATCTCCAGCCAAATATCTAGCAACTTGATTTTCTTCTTACAACCCTACCTACTGCTTCAAGTACTTGGAGGCTGGTTTGACTCTGCACTTTTCTCGCTTTAGATTCTCCCCGGCATTTGGTTAACTGTAGAGGAAACAACTTCAGTTTGGTGTGAGATTTCTTCTAGTTTTATACTGTATAGTCTCTTTGTCTACGAAGACTTTTAACATAGACGCTTTTTTCCTAGTTGGACAATCTTTTCGGCAATCATGTTATGATAGTAAGGTGGATTTATTCCTTTATCTATAATCAGGAGAATAAAACAGTACCTTGGAATAGGCTCACACAAAACAATATAACATATGTTGAACGTAGGACCTACAAAAAGATAGTAGATTTGGATCGTATATGGTCTAATAAATTAGCATCTTTATCTTGATTTCCAATGTGATGAAAGGTTTACGTGTAGAATTTTAAGGATCATGATACAACTCCTTGATTTTTCTTAAGTTTTTGGTTTTCCTTCTTCATAAGTCTTTTCTTTGTTTCCTACTTCCCACATCGCCACCATCTCTTTATCTCATATAAAGTGTTAAAATATATATTAATTTCTTTTGCTCATTGACAATTTCTTGAATTTAGCAACTGTTATCATTGCTGTTGGTCATACTTATGGTAGAGAAAACATTCATGATAATCACTTATTGAAAAGGTTTGATTCATAATTAAAAAACTTTCCACATTCCAGAGACAGGGCTTTCGGGTTCCAGTGCTATTGTAACTGCTGCATTGAATTGCCTTATTGACTTATATGAAGTCAGACATCTTATCAAAGTTGAGGTAAGGCCAAACCTGGTCCTTAATGCAGAGAAAGAACTTGGAATTGTAGCTGGTCTGCAGGATAGGGTGGCACAGACATATAGAGGCCTCGTATACATGGTATAAGTGAAGACTAATAGAAACATGGTTTTAATGTTGCTATAGTCTGTATGATCAGTTTTTACCTTTTGCAGGATTTTAGCAAGAATCACATGGATGAATTTGGTCATGGCATATATACACCCATGGATATTGCTCTTCTCCCGCTTCTTTACCTCATCTACGCTGAGAATCCCAGCGATTCTGGAAAGGTCTGTACCGTTTACACCTTTGAATCATTGTTTACTTTTAACTCTGCATTCAATTTAAGCTATTGAACTATATTTGACATGATACAAGAGGTTAAGGACGGGAACTTGAAGAGGGGACAGTTTAGGTTGTAGAGGACCCTCTATTTTCAGCATCATGGTCACCTCTTGTATCTTCCACTAATTTGTTAAGCAATTTTGATGATGGAAGGCGTAATTGCTGCAATAGGTTTATAGGTGAACATGAATATCACTATTTCTGGGCATTAATTGATAAAGCATTTCTCTAATCCAGGTCCATAGTACAGTTCAACAGAGATGGTTAGCAGGTGATGAGTTCATTATTTCAACCATGGAAGAGGTTGCAAACATAGCTGTAGAAGGACAAAAAAGCGCTGCTTGAGAAGGACTATGCTAAGCTAGCAACCCTCATGAATCATAATTTTGATCTAAGAAGGTAAAACATATGGCAACTTTCTATGATCGATTGGAAGTTTTTTATTAGTTAACCAACTAGGTGAGATCGAGGCTTAGTCATTGTTACACTTACATTAACCTGCATAGGAATAAGTGTAACATTTAAGAACCTCCAGTTTTAGAGAACTCCTAATGTGCCTTGAGACGTAGTTAATTGATTGATGCCTTTTCTGCATCTTCTATTGCAAAACTCACTGTAATTAAATGTTGTTTTGTATTGTCAAAGATAGAGTTGGTATACTCAAATGAATTGCTGAAATTCAATATATGAATGATGTAGGCGTATGTTTGATGACGATGCCCTTGGAGCTGTGAATGTAGAGATGGTTGAGGTGGCTCGAAGGATAGGTGCTGCATCAAAGTTCACAGGAAGCGGTGGGGCTGTGGTTGTATTCTGTCCAGATGGGCCTTCACAAGTGAAGCAACTCAAGGATGCATGCCAAGAAGCTGGTTTTGTTTGTGAGCCAATTAAGGTCATGCCTTCGTTTTTAAATGATATTGATCTTCAAACTCTGGCTTCAAAGTGAAAATGGTGGCAGGTTCTCCAATTTTGGACCAGTTATTTTCTTTCATTTTGTAGTGCACGCACATTACTAATACAAAGCATCATTTGTTTCCTGTAAAAGAATATCTTGAGGATTTATGCATCTATATATGCAACTTGAATAGTCCGATCCATTGAAAATATAAGCGAGATCAACTTTGTACTTTTCCGTCTGCTCCCAGTGTTTAATTGGTCATCTTTTCTGAAGGTTATTACTCGGGGATGGTTGTTTTAAACTTGAGGGATGACAGGAAGGAAGAGGAAAAATAGATCTTTAAAAAGAGAACTATGCTGTTAAAATCAAACATAAAAAGAGAACTTACAGAAGGTATATACACATTCTCAAAGCAGGTGCAACAATAGTATTGCGAAATGCAAGAACTTCTAATTACAACTCTATGGTCATGCCTCGCGGATATCTCTCTTATCATAAAATCTCATGATCCTTTATTTGTCTTTCATCCCCTCGAATAAGTAAAATCTTGCTCTTTCTAATTAAAAGAAAAGGGGGCAAAGCGCGATATCTTTCTAAACTGTCAATTAAACTAACCCACATTTCGATTATGAGTAGAAATCCATCCCTGAATAAAAGAGGGACAGAACTTGCATGGCTGAATCTATGGAGGAGTAACTCGACTACCAGTACCAAAATAACGGTCTCCAAATTCACCCATACCAGGAATCACGTGGAGGTCCTTGTTAAGAGTTGTGTCAATCTCTGATGTTACAATCTTCAATCTTGGGAATTTGTTGCATACAGCGTGTAATCCTTCAGGCGCCTGCATAATTAATTAATATAGTCAAAACTATCCGACACAAAATAATCCCTCGTCATTTTGGCAACTAAATTTGTGTCAAACTACTTCGGTTTTAGAAAAACAAAGAAGTCATATTACTGATATAATTAATGGGTTGTTAATTAAGTGAGATGTTTAAAGTGAGGCAAAGGGTAGTTTGGAACAAATACTCTTATGATTAATGCTACTAAACGTCTTTTCTCAAGGGGTGTTCAAAAATCATAGAAGACAGAAGGACTGGGAGAAGTACAATGGTAAACTATCTGAAACAAAATACTATGGGTTTTGACTTTTGCAATTGTTGAATACGATTACTCACTGATATCAGGTTTAAGAAAATGATGTTAGACTCTGGTACACCTTTGCTAAGAAGCACAGAAATAGCTTTCACTGCAGAATTCCCTGGACAGTAATTAACAATTCATTGATTAGTAGACAAAGTTATTCAGGAATTTATTGATTGACGGAAAGCAAAGCATTTCCAACCTGTAGCTAGTACTGGATCAAGCAGCAAAACATGGCGACTTGCAATATCTTTTGGTAGCTTCTCGTAGATCAACTGTAATGTTGCTGGGATCGGTAAGAAACTGCATTTTTCTATATGTCCTGCTATTAAGCTCTTTGTTGTTGGAGATTTTAAAAGTGCAAGTCAAAGTACAAGTGTGAATGAGGAGAAATTGTCTGTATGGATTGGAAACAACTCTTTCAACCACTTTATAAAGGCGTGCTTTGTTTTCTGGACAAAATAGAATTCATATTATAAAGGTGCTTAGCAATTACTCCATTTAAAAGATGATGACTTCTTTTAAAGAAAATAACCTTGCTATCTTGCTTTAAAGCTTTGAGGTTTATTTAGAACTCGACTTCAGTCTTCAAGTCCAGACAAAAGGTTGCGCAGTTAATAACAAAACTAACTTTTTATTTGTTTAAAATTCGAGATATTTACATTATAGTACTAATAGATACAATGTCTTAATTTGGAGGCATGTCTACCACGAATAGGCATACAGTCAAACCTCTCTATAACAGTCTCGTTTGTTCCGAATATTTTTGGATGTTATAGCGAAGTGCTGTTATAGAGCATATATTATAACATAACATGAAAACTGGTTCCGGAAAAGCTTGGTTTTTATAGTGAAGTGTTGTTATATAAGGATATTGTTATATAGAGGTCTGACTGTACTTGTTGTTATATAAGGATGTTGTTATATAGAGGTCTGACTGTACTTATTGTTATATAAGGATGTTGTTATACAGAGGTCTGACTGTACTTGTTTGACTTATAAAGGCATGTTATGAGAGCAGAAAACAGACAACACATGATACAGAAACCTGATGCAACAATTTACTCTTCTCGGCCGCTCTTAAATGTATAGATCACCCTACATTTTATTATTTGACTACATTTCTTTATTGCTCTTGGTGAATGTGCAGATACAGTCAAACATCTCTGTAACAACCTCGTTTGTTCCGAATATTTTTGGATGTTATAGCAAAGTGTTGTTATAGAGAGCATATATTATAACATAACATGAAAATTGGTTCCGGAAAAACTTGGCTTTTATAGTGAAGTGTTGTTATATAAGGATGTTGTTATAGAGATGTCTGACTGTATCTAATGATGCATAATGCAGTCAGATTTTTGGCTTTATTGTTTTCCCTAGAATGATATTGGCGGAATTCTTTTTGCAGATCAACTTTTTTACAGGTACATTTTCTCTTGTTCTGGGGATTTTGAGAACAACGAGGACGGGGGAATGAGAAAATGCAATTAAACTTGAATTTGGTTGACTGACCTGCCTGCCACTTTTACCCTCCCTGTGGATTAAAATTTTGCCGATTTTGATTCCCTTGCAGCAAGCCCTCAATGCATTTTCCATGCTTTCTCCACTGATCCAAGGTAACCATGTCAACTTTCAGTTTCAATTACTGATGTTTATTACTACTACAATGGAAGATGTACTTGAATGACAGGCTACACTCTTGAGAACTGGTGTGTAACATGAAACAGAATTCTTAATTGTATGCTGGAAATTCTACCCATACTATAATAGAAATAATGAATACCTTCTAATGATCGACACTCCACACAAGCTTTTACAGAAAACGACACCACTGTAAACAGATCCTGCAAAAGAGGGAAAGACAATTTTTTCAGCAGATTCCTATGAGTTTAAGTTTTGTACACCATAGTGCATAGGGTTTTTCATCTATAACAACATGTAACTCTTTATAGCAAGCCTAATATGATAACCTAGAAAATAAAATCATAACCTGCTGTATCCGGCTATTTACACGGTTTAATATTGTAATATGGCCAAATTTTTATGACATTTGCCATGACATAATATCCATTATAACAAATTTGTGGATCATGACATTTGCCATGACATAATATCCATTATTAGGCTAAGGATTTCTTGCTATAAATAGAGAAGTTTCTCCTCATTTGTAAACACACCAATTCAAGAGATTTTTACTCTTGTCTTTCTTTCTCCTCCTTTATTTCATTATAGAGTATTTTGTAAGAGAGTGGGTGTTGGGAAACACTTGTGTGAACCTTTTCTTTGGAGTGATCTTGTGAGGTTATTCTCTTGGGGTATTTGGGATTAATTAGAGTATTTACTCTAATTTTATACTCTCTTTTGTACTCTTGTTGGTATAGTGAAATTGCTTTTTTCCGCTTGTGGACGTAGGTCACTTTGACCGAACCACGTTAAATTTGTGTCTTCTTTATATTCTTTAATTGCCGTTATTATCACCTTCCATTGTCTTTGTTATTGTCATTATACCGTTGTTTGGCTAAATTCCGCACTACCCGGGTTCCCGATCCTAACAAATTAGTATCAGAGCCAGATCTAACCGGGTTAGTTTAAATAGCCAAAATAACTCTAACAAAGTCTTATGTTGAGAAATTTGACCGAAGTGCAAACTTCGAAATGTGGCAATTAAAGATGAAAGCTATCCTAATTCAGGATGGCTTAGATTTGGCATTGCAAGGAAAGGAGAAGATGCCGGATAAAATGACGGATGAGGAGTTTGCCGTCATAGACAAAAAGGCAAAAGCATGTATTATTTTAAATCTTTCAAATGAGGTTTTGCGTGAAATTGCAGCAGAAAGCTCAGCCAAAGGCATATGGGAAAAGCTTAAAGCCCTATATATGAAAAGAACAGTAGAAAACAGACTTTACCTAAAGCAAAAACTCTACACTTTTCGTATGGCTGAAGGTACCTCTATACTTACTCATCTTGATACTTTTGATTCTCTTCTTATGGATTTAAGTAACATAGATGCTGAAATCAAAGATGAGGATCAAGCTGTGTTATTGCTTGTTTCCTTACCCCAGTCGTTTAAACATATAAGAGATACTATGCTTTATGGAAAGGATAATATCTCTTATAAAGATATCAAATCTATTTTGAAATCAAAAGAACAAATAGATAGAGATATTACTGGGGAAACTAGTGGGAACCAAGGGAAAGGCTTATTCATAAGAGGTAGATCCAATAAAAAAGATTCAAGTAGAGAGAAACCTAAATCAAGGTCAAAATCCAGATACAGAAATGTCATGTGCAAATTTTGTCATAAGAAAGGTCATATTATTTCTGAATGCTTTAAATTGAAAAACAAAGAAAAGCATACAAAAAAGAAAAATGAGCATAAAAATACTGACACTGTCGAAGCAAGTGTAGCTGCTGATGAGACTGAGGGAACTATTTTTTTAGCAACTAATAATAGTTTCAAATCTAACAATGAGTGGATTTTAGATTCGAGTTGTTCTTATCATATGTGTCCTAGTCGGGATTTATTTACCACATATGAATCTATTGGAGGTGGAGTTGTCTTGATGGGCAATAATGCTGCCTGCAAAGTTATTGAAAAAGGTACAGTCTGAATCAAAATACACGATGGTGTGGTGAAAACTCTCACCGATGTTAGACATGTTCCTGACTTGAAGAAAAATCTCATCTCTTTGGGCAATCTAGAATCTCTTGGGTGCAAGTACACAGGTGAAGGTGGAGTTCTGAAAATTTCTCATGGTGCTCTTGTGATCATGAAAGCACGCAGATCTAGTACGTTGTATACTCTTTTGGGATCTACTGTTACACGTGCTGCTGCAGTTTCAATATCGGATAAATCAGATTCTGACATCACCAAATTGTGGCATATGCGATTGGGGCATATGAGTGAAAAAGGTCTTTCCATCCTCAGTAAAAGAGGTCTCTCATGTGGCCAAAGTACCGGAAATATAGAGTTCTGTGAACACTGTGTGTTCGGGAAGCATAAAAGAGTCAGCTTCAAATCTCCAGCGATTCATAGAACAAAAGGTACTTTGGATTACATTCATTCAGATCTTTGGGGTCCTTCACGTACCCCATCAAAAGGTGGTGACAGGTATATATTAACTTTCATTGATGATTATTCAAGCAAAGTTTGGGTTTATTTCCTGAAAAATAAAAGTGATATTTTCTTAAATTTCAAACAATGAAAAGTTTTGATTGAGAAGCAAACAGGAAAACAGGTTAAGCGGCTTAGAAAAGATAATGGCTTGGAATTTTGTAATGATGAATTCAATGAATTTTGCAAGAATGAAGGAATTGCTCGACATCGTACTGTGAGAATGACACCTCAGCAAAATGGTGTGGCAGAAAGGATGAATAGAACTCTTTTGGAAAGGGCTCGTTGCATGATTTCAAATGCTGGGTTGACAAACGCCTTTTGGGCAGAAGCTATCTCTACAGCTTGTTATATTGTCAACCGAGCTTCTTCTGCACCTTTGAACTTTAAGACTCCAGAGGAAATGTGGTCAGGTACTCCTGCTAATTATTCTGATTTAAAGATATTTGGTTGCCCTGCATACATGCATGTAAATGATGGAAAATTAGAGCCAAGGGCTAAAAAGTGCATTTTCCTTGGGTATGCATCTGGGGTGAAAGGATACCGACTATGGTATCCTGATCCCATGGCACCAAAATTTATAATTAGCAGAGATGTAACTTTTGATGAATCCTCTATGTTACATTCTAGAAAAGAGTCTTCTAGTTCTTGTAATACAGATAAAGGAAAGAGTACACAGAAACAGGTGAAGATTGAGATTGGCATTCCTTCTGAGCCAAGCTCGTCAACTTTGGAGCAAAATACAGTTGAAACTCCTGAAGTTGAGACAGAAGCTGAAATTCCTGAAGTTGAGACTCCTGAAGTTGAACCAGAAGAAGAGGAGTATTCTATAGCCAAACATAGACCAAGAAGAGAAGGTAAACAACCATTAAGGTTTGGAGATTATGTTGCATTTGCTTTTTCAGTTGCACAGGAAACTGAAGAAATTGGAGAACCATCAAAATATTCAGAAGCAGTTTCTGGTGCTGACTCAGCCAGGTGGCTGATTGCAATGAATGAAGAAATTGAGTCTCTCCACAAGAATGGTACTTGGTCTCTTGTGAAGCCGCCATCAGGAAAAAGAATTGTTGGTTGCAAATGTGTCTTCAAGAAAAAGGATGGCATTCCAGAGGTTGAAGATGCGAGGTATAAGGCACGATTAGTTGCAAAGGGCTATAGTCAGGTACAAGGAGTTGATTTTAATGATATTTTCTCACCTGTTGTTAAACATAGCTCTATTCGTGTCTTGCTTGCCTTCGTTGCCATGTATGATTTGGAATTAGAACAACTTGATGTTAAGACAGCTTTCTTATATGGCGAACTTGAGGAACAAATATACATGCATCAACCCGAAGGATTTGAAATTGAAGGAAAAGAAGATCATGTTTGCTTGTTGAATAAATCCTTGTACGGATTAAAGCAGTCTCCAAGACAATGGTATAAAAGGTTTGATTCATTTATGTTGGGACATGGTTATTCGAGGAGCATGTATGATAGTTGTGTTTACTTTCGGAAGTTAACTGATGGTTCATTTGTGTACCTATTATTATATGTTGATGACATGCGCATTGCTACTAAGGATTTAACAGAAATTCACAATTTGAAAAGTCAGCTGAAAAGTGAATTTAAGATGAATGATTTGGGAGCAGCTAAGAAAATCCTTGGCTTGGAGATCAAAAGAGATCGAAAAGCCAACAGGCTATTTCTGACCCAGAAGAAGTACTTGGAGAAAGTCTTGGAGAGGTTTGGCATGAAAGATGCTAAACCAGTTAGTACCCTCTTGCTGCTCATTTTAAGTTATCAGCTGCTCAGTCCCCGCAGTCAGAGGAAGAGGAGAGGTACATGGCACAGGTTCCTTATTCCAGTGCAGTCGGCAGTATTATGTATGCAATGGTTTGCACACGTCCAGGCATTTCACAAGCAGTGAGCTTGGTAAGCCGGTATATGGCTTGCCCTGGTAAAGCACATTGGCATGCTGTGAAATGGATTCTCAGATACTTGCGAGGTACTTCAAACACATGTTTGGAGTTTGGGGGAAATACTAACACTTTGGTTGGTTTTGTAGACTCAGATTATGCAGGTGATCTTGACAAAAGAAGATCCCTGACAGTCTATGTATTTTGCATCGGTGGTTGCGCTATTAGTTGGAAAGCTACATTACAACATGTAGTAGCTTTATCTACTACCGAAGCAGAATATATGGCAGTGACCGAGGCGACCAAAGAAGCTTTATGGTTGAAGGGTCTATTTGCGGAACTCAGTTTACACCAAAGTGGTATTACCATTTTCTATGATAGTCAAAGTGCCATTCACTTGACTAAAGATCAAATGTGTCATGAGAGGACGAAGCACATTGATATAAAGTATCATTTCATCCGAGAAACCATTGCTGAAAGAAAAGTCTCTGTTCAGAAGATCAACACTAGAGACAATCCTGCTGACATGTTTACAAAACCTCTTCTAGTGTCCAAGTTCAAGCTTTGCCTGAACTTGATTGGCATTTATGAAGAATGATTTTGCCCATTGGGGTTTTTTGCGGAGAAGGTGGAGCAAATTTACTATATATAAACCGAAATTAGGCCAAGGTGGAGATTTGTAATATGGCCAAATTTTCATGACATTTGCCATGACATAATATACATTATAACAAATTTGTGGTTCATGACATTTGTCATGACATAATATCCATTATAACAAATTTGTGGATCATGACATTTGCCATGACATAATATCCATTATTAGGCTAAGGATTTCTTGCTATAAATAGAGGAGTTTTTCCTCATTTGTAAACACACCAATTCAAGAGATTTTTACTCTTGTGTTTCTTTCTCCTCCTTTATTTCATTATAGAGTATTTTGGAAGAGAGTGAGTGTTGGGAAACACTTGTGTGAACCTTTTCTTTGGAGTGATCTTGTGAGGTTATTCTCTTGGGGTATTTGGGATTAATTAGAGTATTTACTCTAATTTTGTACTCTCTTTTGTACTCTTGTTGGTATAGTGAAATTGCTTTTCTCCGCTTGTGGACGTAGGTCACCTTGACCGAACCACGTTAAATTTGTGTCTTCTTTATATTCTTTAATTGCCGTTATTATCACCTTCCATTATCTTTGTTATTATCATTATACCGTTGATTGGCTAAATTCCGCACTACCCGGGTTCCCGATCCTAACAAATATAACTTAAAGTCAATTCCATATATGTGCACCATATTTAGTGTGGACGATATCTGATTGTGCAAATATTTTTTAAACATCAGTGAAATTTAAACTCGTGTGAGAACATCTCCCACCTCCCTAGACTTGATGGGCTAACTTTTTGTTTAAGTGGAAGCAAATGATAATAGCAAAGTGACCTACCTGTAGGAGTGGTTATCTGCTTCTCAGTAAAAGGAAGATGACCAAGACCATGCTCCACAACCTCAAACATGAGTAAAAAGAACGTGTTTCACTACATGGTTGAAAGAGAATTCATTGACATAAGATAAAACGATCATACCAATCGTATAAGGCGGTCAGCATAAAAAACAAAGTCATGCTTGGTTGTTTTTGCATTTCGTACAAGCGTGTGCATCCCACGCATCTAGCAAAAGGGCAAATATTAAGGAACTTGTTCACCTTTGATCTTCAAGAATGTTGAAGCACAGGTCAAGCAATTTACCATACCCGTACTTGAACTGAAATAGGATCAAGAAGAGAATCTGAAGAGATGCACACCTGAAATGTGGAATGTATAACAAATACATTTGAATATATTTTGCAAAGGTGGTGCTGTCCAAGCTTTGTACGAATATGTTGAACTATTAAGTCGATTGCAACATCATTATCTGCTCCTCGTGGAATTATTACATCAGCATATTTCTTTGTTGGATGAATGAAGTCCTCAAAACCAGGTTTAACATATTTTGCATACTGCATGTCAGATAGCACAGTCAGCTTGAAAAATTTAAACTTTCCAAACAAATCAAAGATTAGATTACTAATGAATCAAGAGATACAGAACCCAATGTATGGTGAGTCATCAAAAAGGTCACTGCAACCTAATGTCGAATTGGTAAACACATAGCAGTATTCTGTTTATATGGCACGTACAATAAATAGTTTAACTAGGAGAACAGACCCTATTGACATCCAATTTGGTAACATAGGTAAATTACAGGACCATATAGCAGATTGCCCGTGTAATTAACGGTCCAAAAGAACCTCATTATACAACATTCCTTAACCTTTGACCTGTGTGACGCAGTGCATGAGGAACTACTAAAGAAGCACGGCTAATTTCCATTACGATGTACATTAATTTCTCATGAATTTTACTGATACTGTAAAGAATATTTACACTTTTAGCAGATTTTAACCTATTGTAGCAGATAAACTGTCTTATTTTCCAGGTTACTAAACCAAAAAGGAGTCTCAAGTGAAAAAGAACTGCTAACGTGGTAACCTGCCATACAATTTAGGAGCAACAGAGAATCCATAAAGGAGCATTAAGTGCAAAAAAAAATGCTAACTTGGTCTAGCACGTATTGGATGTTTCTGTTCCTCTCAACAGTATCTCGTCGTATCCTCCTGGCCAGCCGCACATCAGAGTCTGCGTTCATGGGTTTATTAACAGTTTAGGGAGCAATATGGAAGATTGAAAATATGTCCTAAAGGGATTTCAAATCAGAGAATTTGATTTCCAATTTCAAAAGCAAGAGTAAGGGTAAAGAGTGAACCACAAAATATCAAGTAAGCAGCTGTCTTGTTTCTCTTTCCTGTTTGGGGATAAGCGAGGGATGTTAAGGGCCAATAGAGAAGAACCTGAATCAACAAAGATCTTCATGTTCATGATTTCACGTACACGAGGATCATGTAGAATAAGAATTCCATCTAAAATGATGACATCTGAGGGATTGACCTGCATTTGATTACGAAATGTGCTAGAGAATCATCTGCGTTTGAAGTTTGGAACTTTAAAGTAAAGCTGTAAAAGCAAAATACAAAAGCCTATAATAATTGAAAATACTGTATGCTGATACATCTAACTGACTCCAGCTGCTTCAGCAATCATGATTGAACTATGAACTGTTGCATTGTTATGGATTTTCCATCTTTTTTATTAGGCTCAAAGTATGGTTTTCCTATGTGTTATACAGCTCCCATCATTTAGAAGTAGAAAACAGCAGCATCAAACAGTATATATACTGCAAGCCATGTAATCAGGAGGTAACTTATTGCTAAGATGTACAAATTCACAGCCATCAGATAGCAGTTCTAAAATCTGACTGGTACTTGATTCATGATTAGAAGCTTTGCAGTAATGTCAGATTGCTTAAGAAGAACTATACAACTCAAATCAGTGGCCAAGAAGATAAAATTTATTACCACACGGGCTGCTTCAATGCTTCTATGGCTCTTGAAATCATAATTGGGGATGCTAATTGCTTGTCCATGTTTTAATTTTTCCATACATGATAGCAGAAGCTCAGTGTTAAAGGCATCTGAAAAAGAATGCATGATGTAAACGGGCAAGTGACAGATAGAGAACTTATTCGAGCAATATTTACAATCTAGTTTGAAACCTCAAACATCAATTCCTTACCAGGATGATCAAAGTTGTAGTCGTGAACTTTCTCTAACTGCTCTGCAGTTAATGGATGATAAAATGCTTCCTGAAAGTTGAAATTAGGTTGATCAAGCGTTAGAAGATGATGAAAAGTTACATATAACAAAAGAATGAAAACTTTCCAGAATACCAATTGTTTACAGTTGAAAGACATATAAATATGATTTAATGGGACATCAAGAGGTAATTTTCAGATTACAAAGTGAGAGTGCTTATGAATACCAAACAGTAGTAGCAGAAAAAGAAGTGAGCAAGATATTACTTGATTGATTAGTACGACGCGTTGATTCTGAAGCTGTGACATAATCATATTGCAAACAGTTGTTTTGCCAGATGCAGTCCCTCCAGCAACACCTTCACAATTTTAATCATTTTAAATGATCATAAGAAACGCATGGATAGAAATTAAATACTAGTAATCGGACATAAAGATTCTCAGGCATACAAGGGTCAATATCAGCTTATTTTAATCGATATCAATCAATCAACTTTACATCAGTCCCAAACTAGTTGTGCTCGGGTACATGAATTCTCTTGTATCCATCTATTTGAGCTATGGACATTAGCTTATTTGCAGATTTAACTGCAAGGAAGGAGAAGCCAAGCTCTCCCATCTTTTATTTCTCATCGAATCATGTTACTTAACTACAGGAACAAAAAAAAAATTCTTCTTTCTCCTTTGGCCCTTTCAATTCCTTCATAGCACTTAATATAGAGTAGGCCTATCCAATCAACGCATTCCTACGTGAAAAGAAAATGCAATTGTGCGTGTGTGTGTGTTTAGTTCCAAGTCCAAGATAGTAGACACGAGGGTCATAGCCAGATGCACCGTACACTTGATGGATTTTTCTGATGGTGGATAGGTATACATGTGAAACATTACTTAAACGTCAATAAATATTAGTGCTGAAACCATACTTCAAAACTACAATCTATTCAATGTAAGAACCATAAAGGTTGAATCCATCAAATTTAAATCCTGAATCTGAGAGGGTTGAGCCTTACCAATAACGAAAGGTACCTTCAACGGCACTTGTGCAGTGTCCGGGGCAGCATTTGATTGAAGCGAAAAGTGATTTTCGACGCTGCTCTTCCAAGCAGAGGCCATTTGAGAGTCCATCGGGCTATCCTACATGAATAGAGGTCTCATTAATTAACTGGGGCATGCAAGTGGCATTTGTCATGGAAAAAATGAACGGAATTGATCTCTGAGTTTCTAATCCTATTGAAATTCAATTTAATCAATCAATCAACTATTCCAATTTCAAACTCTATCTATATGATCTTTCTCAAGTCCAGAAAAGAAAGATGGTTGAATCTTCATTGTTTTTTCTTTTTCTCTTCAAATTATGAAGTCTACATGGAGATTGTTACACGGTCTAAAAACGATATCCTGAAGAATTTCTAATCCAACGGGTAAAAATTATGGCATAGGTGACAATGAAAAAACAAATGTACAGATGTATAAACGCTAGTTGTTGTCATATTGAAGGAATCTGAAATCATCTCAAAATGGAAATTTACGTACCTCCCGCTTAACGATAGGTGAAATTAATATTCATTGGAGCTCTGTTGAGTGGCAATGGTATTGATAGAGAAGAGCGACGACTCTGTGTGGGTGCTCTTCTTATGGTTTGTGGTGAATTGAGGAAGAAGCAAACTGAATGAGCGGGAAAATCGCAATTGTTTTGGTCACCTATTTATCACTTGCATGTATTGTTTTGGATACCTATTTTTCATTTGCACGTCTTATTTTGGACAACTATTTATTATTTAGCATCTACAATTCTACATACCCTATATTAGAAAAGCTTGGCCACCAAATTTATGTTTCCAAACAAATAAAAGCATGACACGTTTCATTATTTTTACGAGAATTTAATTTTAACACTTATATATGCCCGATTTTGCCTCAAAGGGCTTTGGTCTAGCAATAAAATGTACCGATGGACAAAAATAAAAGGTTGGTACTTAAATGAAAAAGAATAAAGGGAGGGACCCATTATTCGTCAAGTTTTGAATCATACGCCACTAATTCTTAGAAATTTCTCGATTATAAAGAAAATATAAAGTTAAGGGTGCTTTGGCAATTTGTTATAGATGATTTTGATTACCGTATTTGAGATGTATACTCTTCTTGTCCAGAAAAGAATAACGTGGTGGAACTAGGTGAATGCACTTGTGTCTCGGTTTCTTATTTTTTTACGTTGAAACTACATATTTGCAAAAACTAGATAAAATAAGATCACATTTTTATATTTAAAAACATTCAGAATATAGTTAATAAAAACGTATTTAAGGAAACAAAGTATTCCTAATTAGTAATAGTGTCATACATATTTTCTTCTATATGTAAACTTGGAGGAGGAAAAGTATATTGAAACTTGGAGTTCAATTTAAAGTGCTTCTGTAAAGCATCTAATATTTTTGTAAATAGATTGCAATGCAAATAAAGGAACATTACTTCAGATACTCGCACTTAGATATCCCAAAGAAAAGTACATAGGCAATCCAGATCAGATATAGCAAAAATGATACTTGTAACTAGAATAACCTTTTTGTACTGCGTAAATTATAACAGAGGGCAGATGCAATTGGAAATGATTTTCATTTAGAATAATAAAAACAAGAATGAACCTTCATATCAACAATTCAAAAATGTAACAACCCACTTTTCAATTTCTAGGGAATGTATAATTTTTTTAAGTTTTTATGGACCAAATTAACTACAAAATATGGCTGTAAAGAACATAACTCCAACCCCCCCTCCCTCTGCAGATGTATATCAGAAGTCTGCACTTTTGCAGATAGTACACTGATCTTTTGTGATCAAACAGAGATCCGGAATCCAGCTTTCGTTCCTGAAACACACCGAATTTGCCAAACCAAAAATCAGTTAAAACTATTGAAAGATAGTCCCAACATTGTCATTGATGAAGTAGACACATATAACACATTGGCCATCAGGATGCCTCGGCCAGATCCTGGCAACGACTCGCTGCTACATTTTGAACAATGATCGAAATGAGAACTGAATCACAAGTCCATTCGTGAAGAAAAAATACATACCAAAAAAGTATCATTAAATTGTAAATTTCTCCTTCCAAAGTTTCTTTCTTGCGATTAAAACTTTTTCTTCGTTCAAGGAGAGAGCATCGGTCCGCGGTTCTACCTCTGATGACCATCCATCCCATTTTAGTGCAGTCAAGAATTTTCTTACAGAGTTTATTATATGAGGCTTGTCCCTTATAATGACGAGTCCTTCTGGCCGTAGCATGCGGTCCATCTCAATAAGCAGATCCTCAATGCTGCAGCCTCGATCTTCTGTCTCCGAGAGGATCATCCAGGCATGAAGTAGGTCATACGTACGTGGGTACGTTGAAAATGACTCACACCTAATTATATATGATAGTAAGTCCTCAGCAAATTGAAGGCACAAGTTAGAAGGAATATATTGCGAGACTATGACAAAAATGCTTCTATCTGTTTCCTCCTTGCTGTCCATGCCATAGGCGTGACCTACTTTCTAAATTGAGTTATTTCAAAAGATTGACCTTTTCATAGATGTCTATATGTGATCTTTACCTCTTTCATAGATGTTAAGCACAAAATATTAGTCTTGTGTTATTCAGATATTGATATGAAACATTTTCCTTAAACTAGTACCTCTTTGACTAAATCCAATCAATATTTTCACAATGTGGCATGTAACACAATTAATATTTCACTGCACCTGGAAGGTCGTGGAAATATAGGCAGAAGAGTTGTACATTTACATAAAAGGACGAACAAATTCATTATTATGACAAAAACATCATGATATAAGCTACAAAACTATTTATTACTGCAACCAAATTCTCATGGTAGTTATGAATAGTCTCCTTTTCTTGGAAAGCACTGTTTACACAAGGCCTTACTGCTGTTAGTTATTAGTTCATAGGTATTAAGCTAATTGTGCTTCTGTTCTGCTTCATATGAAAACAAAAAGGAAGACATCACTTTTTAGGCTTTAAAAAGGAAAGACATACTAATCTTGGGATATCTACCAAAGGCTTCAGTTAATTGGTTGCTGGTAATAGGAAATATAATCATCGCTAATCAACATTGTGGAACGTGGCAATATAGATAGCAAGCAGGTGTATCACATTTTATACATTCTCATAGTGGAGCATACCTATAGCTAATCCTTCACATATAGCTTAAAGCCTGAGGCTTCCTGCCATAGTCATTTCATCAAAGTCAAAAGCAAAAGATAAGTAAAATGTTGAACTCTTTCTCGATTTCCATTTCGATCTGTTCCAAAGCTCCTATAGGTCCAACTTATATAAGTATACATTATTTCTTTTCTGTTTCACTGGAAGTTTAAAGTCAATAACAAATATACTGAGACTTTCTAGATGGCGGAAAAAGAGATACGAGTAAAGATAATCTATAAAGAAGAACATCAAGTCTTAACTGGGGAATGGGTATAAACTTAAGAAGAACAAAGAGGGATTAGCATATTTCATTCGCAGCTTCTTCATAATTTTTATTTTCAATTTTTTTTATCCACAAATTTAGGAATTATATAAAGTTCAAGCTCCTCTTCTGTAAATTTATAAAGAAAAAAAAAAGCTACACAAGTCACTGGTAATCTGCCAATTTCCAATGACTGATGTGCAAATAATCAGAAAGAAATCTGGATTTCAAAGAGCGCATAGTAGGCAGTTAGCAGTAGACTGACCATATGCCACAAAAGATTAGCAATAATTATGCTTGTCCATGGGAACAGGGAAAAGGGGTGCAAAGAGAACAATGTCCCAAAGAGTGGAAAGTGGCGCACCAGTCATGAACTGTTCCAATCAAGCCTCGATCATATATTATTTTCATTCTTGATAACATGTTAACAGGAGCAATGTTCATCACCCAAATGTCCTTATCCTTCAGTGCAGCTGCAAACCCACCGAGGTTTGAGTTCATGTCCATGACATTCCTAAATGAGTTCTTTTGGCTAACAGACTTCATCTGCTTCCAATAGTCAATCACTCTGTCATGCCATACGCTCTGAAAAAGTATATACATATATTAATTAGCTAACAGACAAATTGAACAAGAAACAGAAACCATTTAATGAAATCCAACAGAAACTCTGTCTTCCCTCTGATTTTACAAACTTACAGTGTCTTTATGGAATTCCTCCAAAGTGACACCAATTTCCTCCAAGCGAGGTGGCGGAGCCGTAAGCCTCTTTGGCCAAGGTAATAGTCCAGTCCCTTTTTCCTTATGCACCTCTTCATTAACATATAATAGCAAGATTATCAGATTAAAGAAGATTATAAGTAAGCATAATCTCCTCGCACGAAGTAGATGAATTAGAATGACACGGCTACTAAGAATGACAGTTCTTTATGAGTTCTCACTTCTAAGATAGTCACACATTATGCACAGAGGAAAACAGGTTTTGACGCACAGTATAAGCAGAAAAGCTTATCAGAAGGATACATATGACCAGCCATTCAAGACTGGATTGAAAGAATATGAACCATTAGCAGTTGCCTACTCACTTGGTGAGTAAGGAGTGATGCAAGCCTTCATCGGTACGTTCCAAGCTTCATCGGGTTCATCACCAGACACGCACAGGGGAGGTTGGGTCCCCGGAGTTCTCTTCATATAACAGCTGTTACTCAGAGGTTTAGCCCATATCACAGTTTGGTCTCTCCTTGAAACAACTCTCCAACACATTCTTCTAAGTAGATCATACATAGCATTCCAAATTCTTCGATTCTCAGCATCATGCGCATAAGCTTCAGGTGAAGAGTACACAAAGTAACCACCCGGTCTGAGCAATCTGTCAAGTTCCAACAGAAGAATGCCGTCTCTTTGGAGCCAATCGATTCTACAACGTGAACAATGTGCCAACTCAAATGATCTGCTTGGATAAGGTAGTCTTTTGGTGCCCAAGACTCCTAGTGCAGATGGGATTCCCCTTTCTAATGCAAACTGTATTTGATTCTCGTGCACATCATTAGGAGCAAGCGACATAGCTATAATATCATGGGAAAGAAGATATGCTCCAAAGCTCGCAACACCACAGCCAACGTCAAGAACATTTCTTATGTTTCCACCATTGCTAAGTTTTTCACCAGGAAATTTGAGCATCTACATAAGTACATACAAAACCATTGAATTGTTATGCAACTATAAATGAATCATCCCGCAACAATAAGTAAAGAGTCAAGCTTAATTACCCCTGCAATTGCTGCAATGTATTTGTCCGCTCCATAATGGAAATGTGTTCCTCCACCAGGGAATTTTATTTTGTCTCCATCGACAACCATCCAATTTTGGTCCGACTTTTCCTGTGCAAGATGTGTATGGGGTATGTTTGCTTTCCACACTTGGTCTCTACTAGCTGGCCATCTAATTGGGATCTGGAAATCTAACAAGGACTTCGTTCGCATCAAAACTAAACACAAACAATAGCAATATCTAAAAGTAACCTCAGTAATGCACATGAGGACAAGTAGTAAACCAATTCAGGATCATGGTTTTTGTACATTTCCCTTAACAAAAGAACCTCAGCTAACTAGTGAAAAGCAATCAATTACTGACCTTGTAACCAACTGGAGGAGGGATAAGACAGTTGTAACGACGTTGAGGAGGGGGGCAATGCCTCTCATAATGCTCCATAACAGTCAAATTGAGCCTCAATCTCAATTGATATATCAAATTTCTGTCAAGACAGGGTATCAACTCGGAATACCTTGTATCACAAACCTATAAATGATAGAAGGGAGAACAGAACAAAGAAAGCAAATCAAAAAACAAAACTGAGCAAAACCACACTAATGCAAACTTTACAACAACAACAACAAAAAAGAAAAATAACAAATCCAGAATTACATGCATACAGGAATACTTTTTGGAACTTCAAGAGACAGTTCTTGATCTTCCAAATCCATGTCCCCGCGCCTATAGTGTGAAATCCCAGTGACTGGATCAGAACCATCTTCAAAAGCGAAAGGGTCACGCGCTCTAGGAAGACCAGGAGCAATAAAAGAACAATTGTACAGACAAATCAAACCCAAGAACACAATCATCCCCAATATAGCATATTTCAACAACTTGGGTCTATGAAGTAGCTCCTTTTTTTGCTTCATTTTTAATTTGCAAAAACCAAAAAATACCCACTTCCAAGATTTCTGCTACTCAAACACTGGTTAAACTTAAAGACCAAGTAGCAGATCCATTTCTGACATACCAAGTAAAGAATTAAGAGACTATTCAGTGCCCATAAAAGGAGTGTCCAAGATTCACTTTATTTAGTTGAGGTACAAAGTAATACCCTGAAATTGAGAGGACTGTGTTAAGAGTTAGTAATAGTATAATATATGGAAAGCGATGACGGCGTTGAACGCCGTTTTAAGCTTACTGTTGGTTGGTTACTGTTAGTGGCACTTTTCGGGAAAAGTCGATAGAGAAAGTAGCGGTGTAAATCAAGAACAACGAGCCCGATAAGTCGTTTGGTTTCCTATTGGACATGAAGAAAAATCTTCTTGACCTTTATCTATTTTCATCACCGAGAGATTGCCTCCTTTGTGTCCCTTTAATGAGTTTTAATACTTACCATGTTAAAACATATGTATATAATAAAGGTCCTTAATTAAACCATTTATAAATTAATCATAGATAAATTTATACATTAAGTATTACTTGATGTAATTTGATAAAAATAACAACTACTATACTTAGGGCGGAGCTAGAAACCCGGCTATGAATTCGGCCGAACCCAATAATTTTTGTTCAAACAGTATATTTATATTAGAATATTCATTAAATATGTACAAATATTAAGTTTAGAATCCAATTATTAGCACTTAAAGTCATCGTTCTAAACTTTCAAACCCAAAATTAAAATAAAATCTTGGATCCGCCTCTAACTATAGTCACGACCCAAATTTCCTCTGTAAGATATCATGATGGCACCTAGTCTTAGTAATTAGGTAAGCCTAACATTAACTGAATTAATAATAATATTTTACTGATATCTGACAATAAGGAATAGAAATCTCTATATAATTTACGATCCCAAAATCGGTAGTACAAGTTATAAGCTCTACTAGTTACTAGAAAGCCTACAAATACAATTGTTTGAAGTAGAGATAAAACAGTGCAAGTACAATATCAGAAAGTGACTCTGAAGCCTGCGAACGCAGCAACAGGTTTACCTTGAGTCTCCACAGCAAGATCCGTATTGCTAGCGAGCGGTCAACTGACTCCACACTACCTGGCTCAGCACAAAAATGTGCAGAAGTGTAGTATGAGTACACCATAGTCAGTACCCAGTAAGTATCAAGACTAACCTCGGTGGAGTAGTGACGAGGTACAATCAAGACACTCACTAGTCAAATAACTTGTGCAATATAGCATACAAAAATAATAGAAAATAAATAGTAGTGGTAGCAACAATAATCAACTAGTGATGTAAACAGCAAGGCAGCAAGAACACCATAAATATTGCTCAAACGAATAATGATCACAATCACAACCAATTAATCAAGTGCTTCAAAATATACACCTTTTACCTACTATTTTTTTTCGAATAAAAATCTTTGGAAGAAAATCCTTTCAATTAAATATCTTATATCATAATAAGAATTACGGGTCTCAGCCCCTTTTTATATTCTCACGGCACCTCGTATCCATATCTCTGTCACAACCGCACGAACAACTCTCGGCCAAATTTATCAATACGTAAAATCTACACGATCAATTTATTTTCAATAAAATAAGGTTACAATTCTTAAACCAAGTAAGAATTTAATAAAGAAGTGAGTTTATTTTAGAAATAGTTTGAGTGAAGAAAATGACATTTCAATTAAAATAAAGCATCAGATAAGCTATTGATTTGGATATAAAACTTATTAAATTAAAATATAATAGTAATTTCTTTTATTTAAAATAACTTCATCATTAAGAACAAGTACAAACCAGAAATACAAATCCTCAGAGTCTCGTACGAAAAAGCCAAAACCAACATAATACTACAAGAAATACAAAACATTTAATGTTAATTCAAATAATACATCACGGAGAACACAGAAATTTACATATTACGGAAAAATAAAATAACCAAAGGCAAGTGCAGCCATAGAGAAATATTAACAAAAAGGGCACTTCCGAGTTACCGCCTCGTACTCTCAAATCATAAATATCAACAACAACAATGCCCTTAGACAATCACAAGTCATCACAAATCAATCCCCGACATAGCCCGCCTTGTCTCGCCACGTGCACAATAATAAAGTAAATGCCCGCCTTGTCTCGCCGCACGCGCATAATAATATTCTCGCCTTATCTCGCCACATGCGCAAACCCACATATATAGTCCGCCTTGTCACGCCACATGTGCATATATCAATAGTAACAATAGCACGACAGAAACCTCGTGCAAACACCCGAACAAACCTCTCAACAATATCATGCGCCAATATCACAACATCTCATAAATTACACCTCAAGTGCTCAATTATCACAACATATCACAAATTGCACATCAAGTGCTCAAATATTACAACTTGCCACAGAAATCAACAATACATTAATTTCCACAATAAGGAGCCCATGGCTCGACCATAATGTGTACAAATCTTAACAAAAATATCCGGGAGTGAACAACTCAATAGAATAATATTTCACAATTTAATACTTTACTTCAATATGATTTATGGCCTTTATAACTCAATACTAATTTCCACAACATGAACTGGAAAATAATTCATCAAGGAACAACGACCTTTTTAATACAAAATTTTGGCAAATAGATTAATTCCTCATTTAAAAATAATAATAAATTATTTGCAAGTGAATAATCCATAATGAAATTATCTCCAAGAAATATCAACTCAACAAAAATACGGGATTCACATAAAAATCAAGGTGGCAATCACACTAAATTATCATATAAAAATATATTCAACGAACAAGGATTTACTATGTTCCAATAATTTTCCAATTTAATACATAAGGGCGCCTACGAATTTCAACCAATGTAATTTACACATATAAACTAAGTACGTACTCGTCACCTCGCGTACATGATTTTCAATTACACAATTTTCACATAAGACTCAATGCCTAAGGGATAATTTTCCCCACTCAAGGTTAGGCAAGATACTTACCTCAAACCGTGAAATTCTTTACTCCATTGTGTCTTTGCCTCGCGGATTGGCCTCCAAAAGCCTCGTATCTAGTCACAATTAATTCGATTCAGGTTATACAAATTATTAAAATTAATTCCATATGAAAATACTAATTTTCCAACAAAATTTGAAATTTAACTCAAAAAAATCGCTCGTGGGGTCTACGTCTCGGAACCCGATAAAAATTATAAAATATGAACGCCCATTCAACTACGAGTTCAACCATATAAATTTTACCAAATTCCAACATCGACTCGACCCTCAAATCTTCAATTTAAACCAAGAGGGTTTTCTAAATCTTCCAAATTAAATCATCAATTAAATGTTAAAAACAATAATGGATTCGAGTAATTTGACCAAAATTGAGTTAAGAGCACTTACCCCGTTGTTTTCCTTGAAAATCTTCCGAAAATTGCCTCTTCCCGAGCTTCAATTCGTCAAAAATGAAAAATGGGATGAACTTAAACTTTCTGCCAAGCGATTCCTTCTTCGCGAACGCGGCCACTGCCTCGCGTTTGCGAAGCATAATTTTTGTTCTGCCCAAATTCCTCCTTTGCGAACGCGACATCTCCCTCGTGTATGCGAAGCACAAGTGCTTCTGTCCCAAAATCCTTCTATGCGAACGCGATCAACCACTCGCGAACATGGACCTTTACTGACCCCTCTCATCGCGAACACGGACCTTTACTAAACCCTCTCATCGCGAACGTGACCTCACCTCCGCGAATGCGTAGAATAATTGTAGGGGGTCCCCAGTTGCCTCTTCTCTTCTTCGCGAACGCGTCACCCATCTCGCGTTCGTGGTGCACTCTCCTCCCAACCCTTCGCGAATGCATCCTCTTCTTCGCGAACGCGAAGAACAAACCTTCCACAGCCTTCATCTAAAATTCACTAACGCGAGACTATTCTCGCGAATGCGTAAGAGGAAACCAGAACCAGCAAAATCTGATGCTTCAGCTATAACACCAAGTCAAATTCTAGTTTGTTAACCTTCGGAATCCACCCGAGACACCCAGGACATCAACCAAACCTATCAACAAGTCCTAGTACATCATACGAACTTAGTTGAGCCTTCAAATTTCATCAAACAACGCTAAAAATACGAATCGCACTCCAATCCAAACTTAATGAACTTTGAAACTTCAAACTTCAACAACCGATGCCGAAACCTATCAAATCACGTCCGATTGACCTCAAATTTTACACACAAGTAACATTTAACATTACGGACCTATCCAACTTTCGAAATTGAAACCCGACCCCGATATCAAAAAGTCAACTCCTCGGTCAAACTTCCAACTTAAAATTTCTATTTTAGCCATTTCAAGTCTAATTTAACTACGGACTTCCAAAATATTTTTCGAACACGCTCCTAAGTCCAAAATTACCATACGGAGCTATTAGAATCATCAAAATCCTATTCCGGAATCATTTGCTCGAAAGTCAAACTCTGGTCAACTCTTTTCATTTAAGCTTCAAAAATAAGGATTATTCTTCCAATTTAATTCTGAACCTTCCAAAAACTAAACTCGATTGCATACGCAAGTTATAATATGTATTACGAAGTTGTTTGGGACCTTAAGTCGTTGTACGGGGCGTAAATTCTTAAGACGACAAGTCGGGTCGTTACATTCTTCCCCTCTTAAACAGACGTTCGTCCTCGAACGTGCCAAGAATTATTCTGAGGATATTAAATTACTGAGTGCATTCTTACACACATAAATCATGGGTGATTCTACGTCATCGCAAATTTAACATGGATCCGACAACGCCATCTTAGTTGAAGATTATTTCCTTCATCCATACTTATAAACTTTAAACCAAATTTCTTACACTCCAAACATTTTCCAAAGGCCTCATGTTCACATCAACACACGGTATTAGTTTCAACCGGATGTAGCAACTCGTGCCTACACACACATCATACGTATGCCCATAACCACACCTCTGGTCATAATAGTTGTTCATAATTTATTTCCAGCATCCTCAATTAACCTCATATTAATCAATCCCCCGTTTTAAATTTTTGCAATATTGACAGCAATTTACCCAAATTAGCGAATCACATTTAACGCCACCTGGGCACTCACATCGTGGGGATAAAACTCAATAATTACAGCACAATTATGGCTAAATATGCACAAAATCACATAAAAGAATTATTAATTAAGTCTAATGGGTGTGACTCTCTAAGTGTTTTAAAAGGCGTGGGCATAAGGCGGGGCATTTTACATATGCCTCAGCGGGGCGTAAGCCCCATAGGTATTTAATTTTTAATATTTTATAAAATAATATAATGATAATTAATATTTATAAACAGGTAAAATTGAATAAAAAATAAAGAAAACTATATATATGTGTGCTCCATCCCCACAAAAAACTAATCAAAATAATCTATTATACATTACTTACAAGCACAAGTAATTTGAGTCTAAAAGAATAAAGTTTTCTATATGGAGGAACAAAAAGGATGATTAACCTGCAATTTGAACTTTGAATTTGCTGCTATGAAGAAAAATATAATTCTCTTTGTATTTGTAAAAAAAAAAATATTCGTTGCTTTTGGGAGATATTAGCAGACTAGCGAACAAGATAAAAAATTGGGAAAACCATGAATTAGGGATTAAATCAATAAAAAAGGGTCTTTACTTTTGAGTTCCTTTTTAAACCTTTTGAGTAATTACCAAACTGACTTTTGAGAATTTGGGTATTATATGAAGGACTAATTCAATGAATTTTGTTTTAATTTGAAAAAGTCTCTGGGGCTTACTCCTTACTAAAAAAACGCGCCCTGAACGCCCGGGCGTACGCCCCGAACGCCCGGGCGTACGCCCTGAACGCCCGGGCTACGCCCCAAATTGCGGGGCGTACGCCTCTTGAGACTTTCGCCCCACACCATCGCCCCGGGACGTTTTTGGTACGCCTCGCCCCGGGGCTCGCCCTAGAAACGCCTTTTAAAACAGAGCTCTCTATTAGTAATATAATACAAATTAAATTTCACAAAGGGAGAATTTAAACAAATAAATTTTCATCACAAGGACCTCGTCCTTATATAACTTTCACCGCGGCTCGTAGCCCGATTTAAATATTTCACATCATATAAAAATACGAGGTTCTCGTCCTTAACTATGAATCACAAGTACTTTGCACACTGTGCAACCTGAAATTTTCCACTGGTTCAATTCCGCCAACAAAACTACAACACTTACTGGCTCCCACACCGGTAGAGCATCCAAATAGCAAATCGTAACCAAATTACTTAGGAATCACACCAAAACCTACCGTAATGGACAACAAAAATGCACTTCTAGTCTCGTAACTCTCAATAATGAATAAAAATAAAGCGATAGACACGGGCTACCACTTATAGAATCTCCCAACATGGGCAAATACATAAGTAGAATGCTAAATCATGAACTCACCCATAGGTGGAGCAACAAATAGGGGAACTCACCCCGATAAGCAGAACCGAAATAAAATACGAATGGTGCTCCTCTGTAACAAATTAAAAGCATACATGCATGACTCTATCGGGTGTAGTGGCCTCAGACCTACTGTAGGAAGCACATCAACGGGCCGGGCCTCCCCCTCTTGGGCGACCTCTACTCGCCTGAATAGCCCGATGTGACATATCTGTCTGGAGTCTTGGACAATCTCTCACCATGTGGCTGGTATCTCCACACTCGAAGCAACCTCTCTGCTAATGTGGCTGTGGAAACTATGCGGTACGGGTACTCTGAGATCTATGGGCACCTGGGATACTGTACAAAACCTAAGGTGCAAACTAAACTGGCTGACCTCCCAGTCCTTTCTCTCTTGACCCCGCCTGTCCTCTCTCTCCTAGCCCCGCCTGTCCTCTCTCTCCTGGTCCCACATGCCCTCTAATCGGCGGGCGATCCCCACCACCTGCTGAAATGGAACATCTGACTCCAATTCCCGATCCATGCTTAACCGAATATCACGTCTAAGCCCCTCAATGAATCTACGGACTCGCTCTCTAACTGTAGCGACCAAAACAGGTGCATGTCTGGCCAAATCACAGAATCTAACAATATACTCTGACACTGACATAGTACCCTGGCGCAGCTGCTCAAACTGCGCGTGTTATTCGTCCCGAAGGGGCTAAGGAACAAACTCTCTCAGGAACATCTCCGAAAACTAAGCCCATGAAAGTGAAGCTCCATCGGTCGGGCTACCCAACTCATACGCCCGCCACCATTGATATGCCTCTCCCTTAAGCTGGAACGTAGTAAAAGCAACTCCACTCGTCTCCACAATACCCATAGTGCGGATAATGTGATGGCACTCCTCTAGAAAGCCTTGTGCACCCTCTGAAACCAAACCATTGAAGGTAGGAGGGTCATACTTCTTGAACATTGCAAGTATAAGCTGTTCTTCCTCAGATGCTGCGACCCTAACCATGGGCTGAACTGGGACCACAGGCTGAGTCACCATGACTTCTGGAACCTGACCAATGAGGACTCGCTGCTCTGGAGTACGGGCGGCGGGAGTCTGAGTTTCTCCCTCGGTCTATGAAGTAGCTAGTGCAACCGGAATCAACCCTGCCCAAGTTAATGTACCAAACATGCTCAGGAACTGTACTAAGGTCTCCTGAAGTCCAGGGGTAACAGCAGGCGCCTCTGGTACCTGTCCCCCAATCGAAGCTACTAGTTGCTCCTCAACTGATGCTCCAGTAGGTGCCCTAGCTGTGACATGTGCTCCCCTTCGGCCTCTGCCTCTAGCGTTACCTGCTCCGGGAGCAGCGTCATCGGTAACTGCAGCTCGTTGAGAGAATAGAATGGCAAAACTCAAACTCCGAGATCAATAAACTCGCACGATAGGAATGAAGGAAGTGAAACTGTCCTAATAGTCCTGTAGCCTCTCGAAGATAAGTACAGACGTCTCTCTACCGATCCGCAAGACTCTACTAAACTCGCTTATGACTCGTAGCACCTATGAAAAGCTCTGCTACCAATTTGTCACAACTCAAATTCCCTCTGTAAGATGTCGTGATGGCACCTAGTCTTAAAGACTAGGTAAGCCTAACATTAACTGAATTAATAATAATATTTTACTAATATCTGATAATAAGGAATAGAAATCTCTATACAATTTACGATCCCAAATTCGGTAATACAAGTCATAAGCTCTACTGAGTTACTAGAAAGCCTACAAATACAACTGTTTGAAGTAGAGATAAAACAGTGCAAGTACAATATCAGAAGGTAGTCTCTGAAGCCTGCGAACGCAGTAGCAGGTTTACCTTGAGTCTCCACAACAAGATTCGTACTGCTAGCAAGCGGTCAACTGACTCCACATTACCTGGCTCAGCACAAAAATATGCAGAAGTGTAGTATGAGTACACCACAGTCGGTATCTAGTAAGTATCAAGACTAACCTCGGTGGAGTAGTGACGAGGTACAGTCAAGACACTCACTAGTCAAATAACGTGTGAAATATAGCATACAAAAATAATAAAAAATAAATAGCAGTGGTAACAACAATAATCAACTAGTGATGTAAACAATAAGGCAGCAAGAACACCATAAATATTGTCCAAACAAATAATGATCACAATCACAACCAATTAATCAAGTGCTTCAAAATATACACTTTTTATCTACTAGTTTTGTTTTTCAAATAAAAATCTTTGGAAAAAAATCCTTTCAATTAAATATCTTATATCATAATCAGAATTACGGGTCTCAATCCCCTTTTATATTCTCATGGCACCTCGTATCCATATCTCTATCACAATCGCACGGATAACTCTCGTGCCAAATTTATCAATATATAAAATCTACACAATCAATTTATTTTTAATAAAATAAGGTTACAATTCTTAAACCAAGTAAGAATTTAACAAAGAAGTGAGTTTATTTTAGAAATAGTTTGAGTGAAAAAAATGATATTTTAATTAAAATAAAGCATCAGATAAACTACTGATTTGGATATAAAACTTATTAAATTAAAATATAATAGTAATTTCTTTTATTTAAAACAACTTCATCATTAAGAACAAGTAAAAATCAGAAATACAAATCCTCAGAGTTTGGTACGAAAAAGCCAAAGTCGACATAATACTAGAAGAAATACAAAACACTTAATATTAATTCAAATAATACATCACGGCGAACACAGGAATTTACATATTACGGAAAAATAAAATAACCAAAGGCAAGTGCAGCCATAGAGAAATATCAACAAAAAGGGCATTCCCGAGTTACCGCCTTGTAGTCCCAAATCATAAATATCAACAACAAAAATGCCCCCAGGCCATCACAAGTCATCACAAATCAACCCCCGACATAGCCTACCTTGTCTCGCCACGTGCGCAATAATAAAGTAAAGGCTCGCCTTGTCTCGCCGCACGTGCATAATAATATTCTCGCCTTATCTCGCCATATGCGCAAACCCATATATATAGACCGCCTTGCCACGCCGCATGTGCATATATCTATAGTAACAATAGCATGACAGAAACCTCGTACAAATACCCGAACAAACCTCTCGACAATATCACGCGCCAATATCACAACATCTCATAAATTGCACCTCGAGTGCTCAATTATCACAACATATCACAAATTGCACATCAAATGCTCAAATATTACAACTTACCACAGAAATCAACAATACATTAATATCCACAATAAGGAGCCCATGGCTCGACCATAATATGCACAAATCTTAACAAAAATGCCTGGGAGTGAACAACTCAACAGAATAATATTTCACAATTTAATACTTTACCTCAATATGATTTACGATCTTTATAACTCAATACTAATTTTCACAACATGAACTGGAAAATAATTCATCAAGGAACAACGTCTTTTTTAATCCAAAATTTTGGCAATTAGATTAATGCCTCCTTCAAAAAGATTTTAATAAATTATTTGCAAGTGAATAATCCATAATGAAATTATCTCCAAGAAATATCAACTCAACAAAAATACGACATTCACATGAAAATCAAGGTGGCAATCACACCAAATTATCATATAAAAATAAATTCAACTAAATTCAACTAACATGGATTAACTAGGTTCCAATAATTTTCCAATTTAATACATAAGGGCGCCTACGAATTTCAACCAATAAAATTTGTACATATAAACCAAGTACATATTTGTCACCTCGCGTACATGATTTTCAATTACACAATTTCCACATAAGACTCAATGCCTAAGGGGTAATTTCCCCCACTCAAGGTTAGGCAAGATACTTACCTCAAACCGTAAAATTCTTTACTCCGTTGTGCCTTTGCCTCGCGGATTGGCCTCCGAAAGCCTCGTATCTAGTCACAATTAATTCGATTCAGTCAATATAAATTATTGGAATTAATTCCATATGAAAATATTAATTTTTAATAAAATCCGAAATTTAACGAAAAAAATCGCCTGTGGAGGCCACGTCTCGGAACCCGACAAAAGTTGCAAAATATGAACGCCCATTTAACCACGAGTTCAACCATATAAATTTTACCAAATTCCAATATTTACTGGACCCTCAAATCTTTAATTTAAACCAAGAGGGTTTTCTAAATCTTCCAACTTAAATTACCAATTAAATATTAAAAACAACCATGAATTCGGGTAATTTAACCGAAATTGAGTTAAGAGAACTTACCCCGTTGTTTTTCTTGAAATTCTCCCGAAAATCAACTTTTTCCGAGCTCCAATTCGTCAAAAATGGATGTTCAGAACTTAAACTTTCTGCCCAGCGATTCCTTCTCCGCGAATGCGGCCACTGCCTCGCGTTCGCGAAGCACAATTTTCGTTCTGCCCAAATTCCTCCTTCGCAAATGCGGCATCTCCCTCGCGTTCGCGAAGCATAAATGCTTCTGTCCCAAAATCCTTCTACGTGAACGCGGACCTTTGCTGACCCCTCTCATCGCGAACGCGTAGAACAATTGTAGGGAGTCCCCGGTTGCCTCTTCTCTTCTTCGGGAACGCGTCACACATCTCGCGCTCACGGTGCACTCTCCTCCCAAACCTTCGCGAACGCGTCCTCTTCTTTGCGAACGCGAATAACAAACCTTCCACAGCCTCCATGTACACTTCGCGAATGCGAGACCATTCTCGCGAACGCGTAAGAGGAAACCATAATCAACTAAATCTAATGCTTCAGTTATAACACCAAGTCAAATTCTAGTTTGTTAACCATCCGGAATCCACCCGAGACACCCAGGACATCAACCAAACCTACCAACAAGTCCTAGTACATAATACGAACTTAGTCGAGCCTTCAAATTTCATCAAACAATGCAAAAAACACAAATCGCACTCCAATCCAAACTTAATGAACTTTAAAACTTCAAACTTCAACAACCGATGCCGAAACCTATCAAATCACGTCCGATTGACCTCAAAATTTTCACACAAGTCATATTTGACATTACAGACCTACTTGTCACGATCCAAAATCTCACCACAGGCATCGTGATGGCACCTAGTCTCTAAGACTAGGTAAGCCGATTTCTATTACATTCTGAAGCCATTTTTTTTAAATTAAATAAGTAACCAAAACTAACAGCGAAATAAATATGAATATACAACCTCCCAAGACTGGTAGTACTGAGTCACGAACTCTAACTGAATACATGGAATGATCACGAGGAGCGAATATACAATACTGTTTGATTACAAATTAACAGTACAATAAAATGAAAAGACTCCAAGGGACTGCGACAGCCAAGCAGCTCTACCTTGAACCTTTACGCTCGCGCTTTAACTCTGCTCAAGTCTGATATCTCCAATACCTGGCTCTGCACAAAAATGTGCAGAAGTGTAGAGTGAGCACACAACAGCGGTGCCCAGTAAGTATCAAGACTAACCTCAATGGAGTAGAGACGAGGTACAGTCAAGACACTCACTAGTCTAATAACATGTGCAATATAATATACAAAATAATAGGAAACAAATAACAACAAAGCAAACATGAAACAACGAGTGATATGCACAGTAGACAACAAGAATACCATTAATATCGCTCAACTATTAATAATTATAATTACACCCAATTAAATCAAGTACTTTAAATAAATGTCTCTCACATATAATTCGTCCAAATAATTATCTTTCAAATATAATTCTTTCATATAATACTTTCTAAGTAAAAATCCTTCCAAATAAATATTTTGAATATAATTCTTTCAATTAAAAAGTCACCATGTGACACCTCATTTCAAAATCATAAAAATAATACGGGTCTCAGCCCATTTTTATATTTTTCATAAACACGGGTCTCAGCACTTTTTCATATTTTTTTATAAACACGGGTCTCAGCCCATTTTTCATATTTCCACGACATTTCGTGCCCATAATTAAATCATCATATTTTTCCGGCACCTCGTGCCCTCATTTCATATCTCAACTGCACGGATAACTCACGTGCCAATATCCTCAATATATATAAGATCCACGTGATCAATTTATTTTCAATAAACTAAGGCTAAAATTATTTAAATCACGTAAGAAATCAACAAAAGGATAAGTTTATTTTAGAAATCGTTTGAGAGAGGGAAAATGACATTTCCTTTAAAATAAAGCATTAGATAAACTATTGATTTGGATATAAAATTTACTAAATTAAACATACTAAAAATTTTTATTTATTTAAAACAACTCAATGATCAAAGACAAGCACAACCCAAAATATACAAATCCTTAAAGTCTCGTACAAAAAAGTCAAGGTCAACACAATACATCAAGAAACACAAAACACTTAATATTAAGTCAAATAATACATCACGAAAAACACAAAAATTTATAAATTATGGAAAAACAAAATAACCAAGGGGAAGTGTAAACATAGTCCCGAAGTAAGTGCTTAACAGGGGATCTCCCGAGTTACCGCCTCGTAGTCCCAAAATAAATATGCAACAACAATAATGCCCCCAGCCCATCACAAATCAATCCCCGACAAAGACCCCTCTTGTCTCGCCACGTGTGCAATAGTAAAGTAAATGCCCGCCTTGTCTCGCCACACGTGCATAATAATGTTCTCACCTTGTCTCGCCACATACGCAAGCCCACATATATATATATATATATATATATATATATATATATATATATATATATATATATATATATATATCTCGCCTTGTCATGCCGCATGTGCATAAATTAATAGTAATAATAGCACTGCAGAAATCTCGTGCAAACACGCGAACATAACTCCCACAATATAAAGTGCCAATATCACATCTTATCACAGATTGCACATCAAGTGCTCAAATATTA